>NC_136967.1:30409210-30449210 GCF_032717465.1 Coenobita brevimanus
TCCCCCACCATCCTTGCCACGCCCAGTCTGGCAGTGTGAGTCAGGGGGTGGCACAGGTGGCACCACACACACACACACACACACACACACACACACACACACACACACACACACACACACACACTCCATATATCAGTCCGTCCTTCTACACAGATCCCTCACTCATCCTACTCCACATCCTCCCCCCACCCCCCACCTCACTCCATGTCACCTCGCCCATAACCACCTTCACACTCTCTCATATTCTCCCCGACAGGAGCCACATTTGTAGCTCTCTCTCTCTCTCTCTCTCTCTCTCTCTCTCTCTCTCTCTCTCTCTCTCTCTCTCTTGGCGCCTCTACCCACTTCTTCAGCGCCTCTCAATTTCCTACCTGCTTAACATACCAACTTGTCTGTCTGCTTACTTAAACCACGCCTTCTCTGTCTGCTATCCTGTCTAAAAAGGAGACGGGAGAAGTGAAGAGAGACCAGCAGAGAAGGGAGGAAGAAAGCTGATTAGTGAAGACGGAAGGCAGGAAGGCAGCTTTTACATACATACATATATATGTGTATAGATAGATATATAGATAGATAGATAGATAAATAGACAGATAGATAGATAGATAGATCGACAGATAGATAGACAGATAGATCGACAGACAGATACAGATATATCTATCTATCTATTTATCTATCTATAGAGTATATATACTATATATATATATATATATGAGAGAGAGAGAGAGAGAGAGACTGGCCAGGTCCTGACAGTCGCTTGAGTGGTAACCTACACACTGAGTGACAGCCGACAGCACAATAGCGGGTGGGAGGGGGAGAAAAAGAAGAGGTAGAAAGGAGGGTAGGGGGAGAAGGGTAGGTAAAAGAAAAAAAAAAAAAAAGAAGAGAAGAGGGATGTGTGAGGTGAACGAGAGAAAGAGGGATAAAGCAAGGAAGAAGGAAAGGGGAAGAGAAAAGCTTGGAGACCGTAAGAAAAGAGAGAAAAACTGCAGCAAGCCAGTTGGCACACGCTCGGGAGCTCCTAGAATAGCAGCTAAACTACTATAATAAGACGAGGATATCAAAGGAGGAGGAAGAGGCGGGAAGATTGGGAGGGTGAAGAGAGAATGGGTATAGAGAGGGAAAAAAAAAAAAAGGGAGAGAGAAAGAAGGGAAAATGTGTGGGGGGAACAGACTGTGAGAGAGAGAGAGAGAGAGAGAGAGAGAGAGAAGGGGAAGTTGAATGAACAGGAGAGCAATATACTTACTCGTAAGGGGGATGTGGAGAGGAAGGGGAAGATGAAGAGGAAGGAGTAGGAGGGCAAGAGGAGTGGGAGAGGCAGGGAAGATGGAGGGGTAAATAAGGGCAGAGAGATGAAACCAAGGAGACTGGGGGCTTGATGAAGAGCATGAGTGGGAAGAGAAATGGAAAAGACGCAATGGGGAAGAGGCTGCAGAATTGACGAGGAAGGAAGAGGTTTGAAGAAATCGTAAGGGTAGAATGAAGTGGTGAAGAAGGATGAAGTGAAGAGGGAAGAAGAGTGAGAATAAGAAAAGTTAACGAAAGCGGCAGAGGGTAAACCAGGAAAATACAGGAGAGACGAGGACGGGTGATAACTGAGGACGACAGGAGGGTCAAAGATAAAGATGAGGCGGGAAGGGGTGATAGTCTGGGTTCAGAGGGACTAGGAAAAAGGATGTAAGAAAGTGGGGATGAGAGAACAAGAGCGAAAAAAAGAGAAGAAAAAGAAGAGCGAAGGGAAAGGGGAATAAAAATGAGCGGAGAAAAGAAAATGAGATCGCAAGCGTAATGCCGGGCCCTGGGCGTTAATATATGTATTTGAATTTTATCAGTTCGTACGAGGTGCAGTGTAAGACAGGACCTTCTCCTCAAAGGAAAGATCTTTAGACTAGACTTTGCTTTACAGGAGTGACAGCTAAACTTTACCTACCTTATACTGAAGTACGGGTCAGGAGCGGGTTCTATAGCAACACGAGTGCACGTAAAAGTCGAGGAATTGTACTGGCTGTTGTGAGTGTCAGAGTGTACGTGCCATCAGTATGAACCCAAGTAGTGTACATTACCTATATGCTAATGTACGAAACGACATACTAACATTACCTGCAAATTAAAATGTCTGCTCAGGCTGGATTCGAACCCAAACTACAGAGCACTGCAAAACGGGAAACGTAGGCGATAGTCCCTCCGAAACGCAGTTGCCGGCTATATTAAGTATCCAAGGACTGACCACTTCAGTACGATGATGTACTTCTGTTGCTTTACTGATGCCAGATTATATTACTGAGCACAGGAGAGCTCCTGGTTGTAAAAGAGTTTATGAAGGTTGTGTACAACCGCTCGTTAAAGAAGAAGGGCCTAAACGGAAAAATCTACCGATGATAGACCGTTAAAATGAAAAGTACGTGCTCTGACTGAAGGGGTTAATAAGAAGAATAAGTACGTGGTATCTTTACATCCGTTGCTGTGGCACCAGCGACTGTGTCTGGAGCAGGCAGGTCAACCCGCTAGAGCCACTTCACAACCATGACATTTTTCTGTTGACTCAAACCATCTTCACACGCTTTTATTAAGCGTTGGTGATTTTATTTATTTATTATTTTTTTTTTAATGGGAGGGTCAGCTTTAGCCTCCAATCACCTTTTCACTGCAAGGTCGCCCCTAAATTTCACAAAATAGTCTGATGGTAGAAAGAATGACGCGGGGTAGTAAGCATGAAATGCTGTATAAAGTAATGTTGGAAGGGTTTACACCTAGGGAGAGATGGCGAGGGCGAGGAATGCTATGACCAGGTGGAGCACTGACCCAGGCCCGTAAAATTACTGCCACACCTAGAGTTACACGGAGAGGCAGACTGACAAATAAGGAGGTGACGGAGCGTTGTGATACGGATCTGGATGTGACAGAAAGCGTTAAGCGAAATGCACTGAGATGGTTTGGCCATGTGGAGAGGATGGTGAGACACTAAAGAGGAGACTGGATGTGAGTGAGGTGGAGGAGGGAAGAGGATGGGGGGGGGCCGAGGATGTGGTGGAGAGATGGAGTGCAGAGGCATATGAGAGGGGTGTGTGAGCTGGGGGGAGGGCAACGAAATGGTTTTGGGACAGGGCGACATGGAGGCGATTTGTCTGTGGCCACCCCTTACAGAATTAAGGCGTCTGGCAACAGATACATGGCAGACCTGTCCAGTCAGTAGAGTAACGTGGTCACATTAGGAATGACATCAGAGGCTTCGCCACGGCATGAAACAAAGGAAAAGAAACCGAGACGCAGCACACAAGAAGCCAGAAGGAGAAAAAAAAGGCGTAAAGAGACAAATAAAGCCATGTTACCAGCTTCTGGAATGAATGGTAAAGGAAAACGGTGGGGGACGAACCCAGCTCAAATCATTGATCTCTGCAGTAAGAATACTTTGATTATCAACAAGTTTGTAGTGTGTTTGGCCCAGATTAACTAAATGGTTCACGAGCATTTTCCTCTCCCGACCTTGATATAGTTATGCAGGAAGATCACGATGCATGGGAGATTCGCCACACACTCCCTGCCTGTCCGTCCCGCAATCTAATCTTCGGCACGCCAGGCAACTAATCGAAAGCTTTGTGAATCAACGCCGTCAGTATACGAGTAGACTGCCTCTCCCACTTACCTGCCTTCAGCCAACTCTCTCCATCCCTTCCCAACTCATCCCCATCCCCCAAACTCGTGCTTTACATTTTCCCTTGACCTTCCCCAACACTCCACTCTCATGGATACACACACACACACACACACACACACACACACACACACACAAGAGCGAGGACGCCTACAATCACGGACAGCCAGACATACTATGCACAAGTGTACAAAAACATTCTCTCTCTGCCAACGCCCTCCTAATAATAATTCCTTGTCGACATAATTATCGATCTCTTGGCATGGTCGTTGCCCTGTCACCAGCACCTGTCAAAAGGTATCACATAATTCAGGGATAAATTAGCATAATCTGATGGTAATACTAGTGTGGGGAGGGGAGATTATTCAGACTGGCTGTTGGCAAAGTATCTAATCTTGTCTGCAATATTAGGTACGACAGAAGGATTGTTTCAGCAATCTGAGGAATGTGATGGGGGTGTGATGACTAGTGAGACAGAAAAAGAAAAAGATAGATATAGATAGTCAAAGAGATGTGTGTGTGTGTGTGTGTGTGTGTGTGTGTGTGTGTGTGTGTGTGTGTGTGTGTGTGTAGCAGAGCATGGTGGTGGCAAACTTTACTTCCTGCGCTCTCTCTACGGGTTATTACGCATGTGCATGGTGTGGCGTGGTGTGGTGTGGGCGTGTCGAGCTGTTTTTTTATTTATTTAGGTTCTTTATTTACCATTCACTGCAAACCCCAACACTCTGGGGAACACTGTCCCTGAAGGCCAAGCAAGGATGTCATGAGCTACACATAATACTGAAGTAGTGTGTGTGTGTGTGTGTGTGTGTGTGTGTGTGTGTGTGTGTGTGTGTGTGTGTGTGTGTGTGTGTGTGTGTGTGTGTGTGTGTGTGTGTGTGTGTGTGTGTGTGTGTGTGTGTGTGTGTGTGTGTGTGTGTGTGTGTGTGTGTGTGTGTGTGTGTGTGTGTGTGTGTGTGTGTGTGTGTGTGTGTGTGTGTGTGTGTGTGTGTGTGTGTGTGTGTGTGTGTGTGTGTGTGTGTGTGTGTGTGTGTGTGTGTGTGTGTGTGTGTGTGTGTGTGTGTGTGTGTGTGTGTGTGTGTGTGTGTGTGTGTGTGTGTGTGTGTGTGTGTGTGTGTGTGTGTGTGTGTGTGTGTGTGTGTGTGTGTGTGTGTGTGTGTGTGTGTGTGTGTGTGTGTGGAGTACTCGAAAAGTACGGGAGGTCTTCACAAGCTGAGCAAAAAGCGTGTGCCAGTGTCAAGAACAAATGCGGAAGTCCTCATACTGAAAGGTTCAAGAGTTGTCTGCCTCACGTTGAATCGCACAGCAGCCAATGAACGGGCTACATCACAGCCTAACTAGCCAGCCCTGACACTGCCCCGCACACCTGCACCTCGGACTAAAACGTGGCACGACCTTAAACCTACTTTTTTTTTTTTTCTGCTGTCGTCATTATGCAAAATTTGCCACGACCTCCAGTCATAATGCTTTGCTTCTTCCTGTGTGTGTGTGTGTGTGTGTGTGTGTGTGTGTGTGTGTGTGTGTGTGTGTGTGTGTGTGTGTGTGTGTGTGTGTGTGTGTGTGTGTGTGTGTTGACTGCCTTACTTGGTATAAAGCTGGTGCCAGTACTATGACGTCTCTTTGTATTTCATTTGTGTTGCCACAGAATGTTTAAGTAGCTCAATGGAGAAGTTTTGCGCTACTACGCTGCCTCGAGTACAAAGTCCAGTCAGTGCAGTGGACTTCACATGGAGTGCTGCGGGTACAGTTTACAGTCACTGGTGTCGTGGGAGGGGGTTCGTCACAGAGTATGAAGAGATACGTCAGGGGAAATTTATTTAGGCGATGCTGCCCTTCACAACACGCACTAAGGTCAGCCGACAGCGATGACACAACACAACTATAAAGAGACACAGACTCAGTGATGGATGCAGATACAGATACGATACGGAAGTCGGATATGTGCGATCAAAATTAGATATGAATGTCAAGGGTCAAAGCCAAGGTCAAAAACACGTCAGGCTCTTCCTCATTCTTCAAGATGCACTGACCTACTCCCTTGCTCTCCTCCTCCCTCCCTCCCTCCCACACTCACAACCTCTCATAAATTCAACTTCTCATAAATATACACCACTCTGGCTCCTCCCTCACTCTGTACACACGATACTCCCTCCCCCCTCCACCCACTCCCCGCCCACTCCTGAATCAGCACAACCAAGAGCCAGCCAAACACTTTATCTTGCTAAACTTGGCTCCCGCTCTCTTCCCTTGCTCGCCTCTCTCACCTCACACTGCACCTCACTCATCCCTCACACACCGCTGATCTCACCTCCACAACATACCCTACACATCTAGTTTTCTCATACTCACCCGTTACATCCTTCATACACCGCACCACATACCCCAGCCTAATCTAGTACCACACCCTCACGCACAAAACCTTTACCTCTCACGCCACTCTCCTCCTCACCAAGTATTCCTTACCTCTCCCTCTCTCAAATTTTCATTCCTAATACTTGTAACCCTCCACACTATACATCACACCCACCAGTGACCTCCCCCCATCTCCCTTCACACACAGCATCCTCAGCCATTCACGATCTACACCTCATTCTCACATTTCCTATCTTCGTCGACTTTCATCTCTTCGTACATTTTCCTTTTATCACCTTTCATTCACTTAAATGCACATATCACTTCTCATGCCTCCTCCACACTTCATCTTTTCACTCTTCTCACTTCACTATCCCCTCTCCCTCACTCTTAAATCTTTTCTCCTCCAGCTACTGCTTTTACAACGTCTCCCTTTTCAGCAGCTTCTTCCCTCCTCCCTTTAATTTCAGCCTCGGTCCTCACATTCTCCTTTTCAGCGCCAACATCTGTCACTCCCCACTCACATTCTTTCACACCTCGCTCACTCTGGCCTCTCTCACACCTCAGAGTTCATCTTTTCATCTTTATCTTCATATATTCTCCCTTGCATTTTTTCTATCCCACAACTTAATCAAACTCCACGGCGTCACAGCATGCCATACCATTCATCTCATCCAAACGCACCTCATCCTCAACCCCTCCCCTCCCCTCCTACCCCAACTTGCTCCACTCTAGTTCCTCGCATGCCAACCACACAATACTTAAAACTACCCACTCACTTCACTCAGTGCCACTTCTCTTCCTCTCCATACACATCTTCACATTATCCAACTCCACTTCGCCTGTCTTCATGCTATCCCAAATCATTTCACTTCAATCACCTCCACCAAATCCCACCAGGCCCATACCCATCACCAAAACTGGCTCTTTCATGGTCGGGCAACTCTAGTATTCTCTTCCAGCTCATGCCAGACATTTTTTTTCCAAGCTCTGTGTGAGTCACGACATTCAGAGTGTTAGCTACTACAGCAACTACTAACCCCCTCACGCTTGGGATAACTCAGTAGTGCTATCTTCCAGTAAACATCAGACAATTTTATTCTGCTGATCGTGAGTTCTAAGAGGCTGAGTGTTAATACTGCCTACCCACACCCTAACCTATGGATTCAGCTACAATAATCCACCCTACCGTAACTCATTTTACCTCCATCTAATTCACACCCTAACCCCACTCCACCCCAACTTACAATCTACCCTACACTGTACTTGACACCATTTCTTGTAATGTTCTCCTCCAAAA
Organism: Coenobita brevimanus; assembly: GCF_032717465.1. Lineage (NCBI taxonomy): Eukaryota > Metazoa > Arthropoda > Malacostraca > Decapoda > Coenobitidae > Coenobita > Coenobita brevimanus. The sequence goes on from NC_136967.1 coordinate 30,416,513, forward strand.
CCCACATCCATCCAAACCCATCTCACAACACTGCCCCAACATAACCCCACCCCACACAACCCCGCCCGGTACAAGCGTGGGAACCATCAGCAGCTGGGTAGGAGGGCGGGGCGGGTGAGGGTGGGGAACAACTGGCTGCTTCCTCCACCTGCCTCATCCACCCCCCACCCCACTATGTCATGCAACGCTCCCTCACCCACTTACGCTCACCCTTTTCACCAAATTTAACATCACCATCCGTTCACGTCCGCCTTCACCCACATCCACCCTGCCATGGCACAAAACCCTCACCCTTTCATCTAAACACTTTTCACCAGTCTTCATATTCTTCCCACCCCCTACATCCAAATTCATCGACATACGTACATCCACACATATATACCCAACCCCACTCACACACCATGTTATGCACCTGCCCTCACCCACTTATGCTCTCTTTTTCACTAATTTTTACTCTTATCACCTATCAATACCCCCTTCCCTCACCTCTCTCCTCCTCCACACACATCCACACCCACCAACACATCCACCACACCATGTAAACTTCATACACTCCCACTCACACACTTTCCATTCAGGGGCATCCATTTTCATTACACTCCATAACATTCTTCCATCTCCCTTCCTGGCATCTATCACGCATATCCATCATCCCGTGCTTCGTTACCATCCTCCTTCAACTACTTAGCATTCAATTTCGTTAGCTTTATCCAACATCCAACCTCACCCATACATTCTCATCCAACTTCATCCAACTCTACGAATCTCAACTTTCATTCAACCTTATCCAAACATTCGACATCCACGCCATTCCCCCTCTCACCAATAAGCCCTGTTCCATCATTTTTCACATCCTGTCAAAAATGTGGAGAAACACAGGGAGGAAATGAATGAATACGAATAGAAAGCAAGTAAGCGAATAAGGAAGAAGCAGAACAGAGAAGCCAATTACAGAGGAAAACAAAACGATAGCTTTGATAACCACAACTACCCTACTAGTATTCTACGGATAAAGAAATCCTCATTTACCGGTGAAGCACTTAAACGACATCCAATGAGCTCACAAACCGTCCCAGTACAGCCAGGTAATCCTTGCTCTACCCTCCCCCTCTCATGTTTAACCCGCGGCGTCCCGTCGACATTCTTTAACGTCCACACGTTTTGTCACTGCCAATCCTGTTGACGTACATAAACGCGAAAAAATTGTAAGGCCCCTAATTTGCACAATTTTCAATTTTCGCAAGTCATTTTTGGTACGCATACATGTGACACCTTCCTCAACAAGATGCCAGGCAGGGACAATGCTTTACCCAGCATGACCTCCTCCCCCCCCCTGCATGCCATTGTCTCAGCAATTCACCTGTTATCAGTGACCTGGCCAGTATAGCCATGTCATGCCACGGTACGAAATTCAGGGCCAGAGTGATTCCCCAATCAATGACAATGTGGAGGTCAAACTTTACATAGCATTAGAGGAAGAAACAGTTAGAAATGATGATCAGGTAATGTGGCAAAAAAAGGTCAGGTATTAGTGAGTGAAACAATGCTTATAATGCCTATATTAGTGCTTGAAAACCAATATACTCTTGTACTACATATAAATTCGTACCAAGTAAATAAATAAATACCGTTTATGAGTGGTGTGAAATAGTTATCCTCCCATAGAACTCGTTTTCTTTGGTGCCACCCTGATAGAAAACCCAGTAAGGTAAGGAGGTACTCCTACCTGTAATGAGTATTTTAAACCTCAGGTGAGCGATTTCTCTATGAATTTTCGATGTTTCTCACCAAAAGCGAAGGTTTGAGCCAAAAAAAAAAATTTTCTTAAAATGGTCGGGGTTGAGGGGAGTCAGTGCTGAAAAAGTGGTCGAGATGGGACGGGTTAAGGCTGTTCCGGCACGATGCAGGTACGCGAACTCACTTAGTACTCTTGTACAGTACTGTGTATTTATGCATATATTTAAGTATGTATATGTGTATGTATGTATGTATGCATGTGTGTATGTATGTATGTATGGCTCCGACCTAAATTCAAAATGGTACAATGAATACAATGAAGTGAGTGAGTGTGTGACATGGTGAGGAACGCACTTATTGGCAGCCCCTCTGAATATAGCAGAAAGATAAAGTTAAAAAGAAATGAACATAAAAATGAGGAAATGAGCGAAAAAGGCAAGATAATGAATTGGGTACGAAGAGAACGAAAAAGTGCTCAGGAGTTACTAAACGAGGTGGGACATAAAATGAAAAAAAAAGTTAGTCAATGAGGTGCACGAGGAATGAAGGAGAGAGTGAATGTGTAGTTCTGAATGCGTGGGTATGAACAGTGAGTGAATGGCGTAACAGTGGACAGTGATGGAGTTGACATACGAGGAGATGAGAAAGGAATGGACAGACGACCAAGAAAGTTGAGAGAGAGAGAGAAAGAGAATGACAAGTGTGTGGATGAGTGATGAAATTAAAGAAAAGGGATGTTATACCTCTGGATAAAACTAATGGTTGACACTACAGAGTAAATGAATACGTAAAGGGATGTATTAGGAGGGGACTAATGGCTGAATGGGTGAGGAGGGTGTATTTATGAGGGGAAGTGAGGGTGGGAAGGGTGTGGGGGTGAGTCACTAGGGTACGCCCACAGTTTATTTACTCCACAGCTCGCGTTGCACATTCCTACACCCACATTACACACACACACACACACACACACACACACACACACACACACACACACACACACACACAAACTTCCAAACACTCTCAGTCAGTTCTACTACTGCTCACAAGCCCACATACACCCACACCATCCAAAATTTCGTGCAGACCTTCCCACACTCACCCTGACTCACCTACAGCCACTGCCCTGCGTCTCAACCCTCCCCCCACACACACGCCTGCTGGCACAGTTGTCAGTGCACTCGAGGCCTCGACCCGCAATTCATGTGGCCTAAGTTCGAACTCCCCCTCTGGTGGCGGGGTTGGTGAGGGGGGGGAGGTGAGGGGGGGTTAAAGATTAGGCAGTATGTCCCATTATCGTGTGTGTGTGTGTGTGTGTGTGTGTGTGTGTGTGTGTGTGTGTGTGTGTGTGTGTGTGTGTGTGTGTGTGTGTGTGTGTGTTCAACCAATGGTTGCAATGAATAAATTACCCGGAAGATTTATTATTATTATCATTATTATTATCTTTATTATTATTATTATTATTATTATTATTATTATTATTATTATTACTACTACTACTACTACTACTACTACTACTTCTACTAATAAGGCAGATGTGTTACCTACCACTAGACTGATGCACATCAGACTTTGTGACCATGATACTTATAATGGCGGGTACTGGGATACTCTTGTAGACCAGTGTGTGCTCACTGCTACTTGATATGTTGCAGCGGTGAAGGGGGTGACGTGATGCTGTGTGATGGCATGCAGTGGGGGTACTATAGGTGACCGTGCCAGGAAGTTGCACCAGTGTGTTACTGGTACTGTCGTGGCGGCAATACCAGCCACCCACTATGACTCCACAAATTATCTAAACTCTCTAGTTGCACCACATGGGTGAGGGTGAGGGTCAGGGTCAGGGTGAGGGCTGGACAAAGTAGTAGGGCAGCCTGGGAAGTATCAGGATGATGTAATGATGATTACTCGAGGTGTGACTGCTCACTGCAACTCAAATTTACTGTCAACTGTAACAGTGAATAATACAGCGGGAAGGGTAAAGTGTAGTGTTACTGCGGGTGCTGGGATTGGTGAGGAGAAGGAGGTGCTGGCTTATATTACCATGGTCTTCTTGTGGTTCATGGTCACGCTCTTGCCCAGTGTGTGTGTGTGTGTGTGTGTGTGTGTGTGTGTGTGTGTGTGTGTGTGTGTGTGTGTGTGTGTGTGTGTGTGTGTGTGTGTGTGTGTGTGTGTGTGTGTGTGTGTGTGTGTGTGTGTGTGTGTGTGTGTGTGTGTGTGTGTGTGTGTGTGTGTGTGTGTGTGTGTGTGTGTGTGTGTGTGTGTGTGTGTGTGTGTGTGTGTGTGTGTGTGTGTGTGTGTGTGTGTGTGTGTGTGTGTGTGTGTGTGTGTGTGTGTGTGTGTGTGTGTGTGTGTGTGTGTGTGTGTGTGTGTGTGTGTGTGTGTGTGTGTGTGTGTGTGTGTGTGTGTGTGTGTGTGTGTGTGTGTGTGTGTGTGTGTGTGTGTGTGTGTGTGTGTGTGTGTGTGTGTGTGTGTGTGTGTGTGTGTGTGTGTGTGTGTGTGTGTGTGTGTGTGTGTGTGTGTGTGTGTGTGTGTGTGTGTGTGAGTGTGTGTGTGTGTGTGTGTGTGTGTGTGTGTGTGTGTGTGTGTGTGTGTGTGTGTGTGTGTGTGTGTGTGTGTGTGTGTGTGTGTGTGTGTGTGTGTGTGTGTGTGTGTGTGTGTGTGTGTGTGTGTGGTTAATGGCGGCGTTATGTCGTCACACAGCACGGTAACTGATTAGCAGATATTCAGCTGTGTACCGCAGCGGGGTTGGTGAGTGGTGGAAGTGTGAGATGACGAGGTATAGGCTATGGTTTTACTTAATGGTATGATGGTATGTGGCTGACTACGTTCTGTGTAGTGATGCTATATGATTAAGTGGTGGTAGGATATGATGGTGTGTGGCTGTGTGCTGTACTGCTATGTGGTGGTGTGTGGTGTGGCATGTGGTGGTGTGTGGTGTGGCATGTGGCGGTGTGTGGCTTGGGGGGCGTATGAGCGGATATGCGGGCCCTCTCACCACTCCATCACCACACATTCACCACCTGGATGCTCTAACTGACCAGCTGTGTGTGTGTGTGTGTGTGTGTGTGTGTGTGTGTGTGTGTGTGTGTGTGTGTGTGTGTGTGTGTGTGTGTGTGTGTGTGTGTGTGTGTGTGTGTGTGTGTGTGTGTGTGTGTGTGTGTGTGTGTGTGTGCGCGCGCGCGCGCGCGAGCACAAGCACACTTCCAACTCTTCCATTAGCTTTTTCCACCTTCTCTTCCTTTCCTTTGCTTAATCCTTCGTTATCATTCATAATCAACTTTCATTCTCCTTGTATCCTCTAAGGCAGTGTTTCTTAACCTTTTCCGACCTCAGCACCCCCGATAATAAGGTCTCAGTCCAGCCAGCACCCCTTTACATCTATTTACTGGGACGACAGTTGCTACATTACTGCTGGGTTAAAGTGAAGTGAAGTAAGCTACTGCCTAAAAGTTTGTTTTATACTTTCTCAAAAAAAGAAAAAAAAAATCAAGGATGCCAATACACAGAAAACCAATAATAAAAAAAAAATAATGCAGCATTTTCCAGCACCCCCTAAAATTGATTTCAGCACCCCTGGGGGTGCTAGCACCCCAGGTTAAGAAACGCTGCTATAAGTTATACTCTCTCTCTCTCTCTTTGTTTTCTCTCAAGCTCTGTCAAACCAGCATCCCTCCTTCATACCACCCACCCTCCACTTCCTCGCTCCACTCCTGCGTTTCAACTCCTCTCCCCACTTCCTACTCCTCTGCTTCTCTCTCTCTCTCTCTCTCTCTCTCTCCCCTTTATTTCTTGCCTTTTTCATCTCTTCTCTCCTCCAGTTCCTCGCTCTCTCCTGCCTGTTAACTCCTTCTTCGACTTCCTCCTCTGCTTTATTTCTTCTTTATCCAATCCTGCCTCATTCATAACTTCCTTACCTTTCAATATCCTTAGCCATCTTTCTCTCTCCTTCAGTTGTTTCCTTCAGTTCACTCCTCTGCTCCTTGCTCCTCCCTCCGTCTCTTCCTCTCCAGCTCCCTCCCCTCCTCCCTCCCGCCTTTCTCCTTCACTTTCTACTTTCCATCGTTTTCTCTCTCTTCATATCCTCCTCACACTCCTTCACCCGTGCATTATCCTCCACTATACTTTGTCTCTCCCTCTCTCCTTTTCTCCTTCACCTCTCCTCGCCTCCTCCTAAGTTCCCTCCGTTCTCCTTCCTGCAGTAACTCATCGTTTTACCCTTTTACCTCACCCATTCTCCTCTCTTCCTCTTCCATCACTTCATTATTCGTCCCATGTCTATCCATTCATCCTTTAACTTTTATTTGCTATAACTTTCCTCCCTTTGTCTCTCGTTCCCTTTATTCCTTCTTCTCTCCAAACTCCTCCCAAATTTCTTCCTGAAGGATTTACTTCCTCTTCCTCACCTCTCCTTTTCAACTCTTACACTTCCTCCCGTTTCTTTCAATTCACTCCTTACTCAAAAGTGTCACCAATATCATTCCCCATCTTTTCCCATTCTCCCCCTCCTCCCTCACCCAATTCCTTGTTTCTTACGTTCTTGTTCCATTCCCCGTTTTTTCCCCTTCCTCCCTCCCTCTTCCTTTATATCACTCCTTTCTTTTTTCCAATTTTACTTCTCTCAGTCCTCCTCCACTCTCTCCCTTGTTACACACCCATCCATCATTCCTTCCTCCCTCCTCCATACACATATCTCCTCCCTGGTCTACCTCCCACTACCTCCCTCCTACACTAATCTCTCCTTCCCTCCATCCTCAAAGAGCCCCTCGTTTCCTCCTCCTCTCCCATTTTTTTTAGTTCCGACAAGCTTCTCTCACTCTCTCTTCCTCCTTTATCCCTTCTTCCTTCATTCACTCCGCCTCTCTCTCTCTCTCTCTCTCTACTCACTCTTTAAGTCCACTCTGTCTCAAGTGTCTCGCTCCCCTCCCCTCTTCCTCCCCTGTACTCTCAGTCCCCTCCTTTTCTCTTTCCCCTCTTTCTCTTGTTCTCCCCTCCTCCTCCTCCTTCTTACTTCACCCATTTTCTCTCTCCCCTCCACCTCTCTTTCCTTCGTATCATCTTATAAGTTTTTTTCCTCTCTTCTTCTGTCCGCCTTACTCTCACTCCCCTCGGTCCATTCTCTCTCTCCTTTCCCCGACTTTCTTCTCTCTATACTCTCTCATTCCCTCTCAGCCTTCTCTCCAACTATCCTTTCTTTTCTCCCCTTCTTCCCTCCTGCCTCTTACTCGATCTCCTCCCTGCACTTCTCTCTCCTCTCCTTTCTGTTACTTTCCTCTCCTCTCTCTCTTACCTTCCTCTTCCTCTCTCCTCCCCTATTATTCACCCTTTCCTCTTTCCTTCCCACTCAAATCCGTCTCCTCTCTTCTCCCTTAATCCCCCTACTCCCCTCCCTTCCTCCCTCCTTACTTACTTTCCTCCATTCAGTCTTCCTCCCCCTCCCCCTCCTTTCTTATCATCCTCGCCACTCAGAGATCTTCCTCCCTCCTCCACATTCCTCGCATCACATTACTCCGCTTTCCTCTCTTCTCTCTCTCTCTCTCTCTATCTGTATGTATCTATCTATCTACCTCTCTTCTTTATTCTTTACATTCATTTCTTCAAACACTGTGCTCCCTCGCATAATGACCTCCTTCCCCTCCTCTTTCCCTCATTCCTTTTTCTCTCTCCTTTCATTTCACTTTACTGTCTCCCTCTCTTCACCTTTCCTCATCCTCTTGCCCTAAAGATCCCTAAAACCCCTTCATTCCCTATTTCTCTCTTTCCCTCTCCTTGTATTTCCTTCTCTCACTCTTTTCTTCCTCCTTCTCCTATCCCTTCTTTCCTGTTTGTCCCCACTTCCTATCCGATCTTTCCCTTTTTCTCTCTTTCCCTTCCTTTATATCCTATTCTCTCCTTACCATTCTTCCTTTTCCTTTCCTTCTTTCCCTTATTCCTCCTTATTCATCTCCCTCCCACACCCTCCCCCCACAATCCATCTCACCACACACAATCTCACTGACCGCGTACCCCCCTCCCCCCCCCACCCTCGTGGAATCCCCTCCCCTGGGAATCGGCAACAAGGGGACACAGACTGGAATATCGGGAATGTGTGGGAATGTGCTCAAAGGGGCCTTCCATCCCTCTCCCACTCCCCCCTCCTCCAACCTCCCTCACTACTATTACCCCCCTAGGCCTACCTCTCTCTTTACTCTCTCTCTTTCACCACATTCTCTTTCCCCTCTTTCTCCCCAACCTGACTACTCTCTCTGCCCCCTGCTCCCTCCCACTATTTTCTTCCCCTACTCCTCACTACTCCATCCACTCCTCTTCCCTTCCACAAGCCTTACAGGTTATATATATATATATATATATATATATATATATATATATATATATATATATATATATATATATATATGAGAGAGAGAATGAAAAATGATATATTATTATTATTATTATTATTATTATTATCATCATCCACTCACTCGATGTAGTGCTGCCATCGGGTGTCTGCCCTTTCCTCTCTTCCATCCTTCTTTCCTTCCATCCTCTTCAGTCTTTCTTTCCTTCATTCTTTCCTCGTCCTTCTGCCTACGGGTGACTTTACACTCCCTCTTCCGTCTTTCTTTCCTTCATTCTTTCCTCTTCCTTCTGCCTGTGGGTGACTCTACACTGAGTGACAAGCCAAATGGTTTCCTGTACACCAGGAAACCATTTACTACGCTGGGTGGTAACCATATAACCAAATTTTGGCACCTGGTGGTTTAGTGGGTAATTATTGCGCTCCAGTCGGATTGAGCCGGTGAAGGTTTATATCCAAGGGGTGGTTGGGGTAGACTGCTCATGTAATGCCACTCAGGGATGAGTGAGGCTGGTCATTCTCATCTTAAATGTCGAGACCAACTGCCTGGCCCCGGGCTCCTACGCTCCTTATGGGGCAATGTAGGACTGGATGATGGGTGGATGGATTATTATTATTATTACTACAGTAGTAGTATTACTGTTCTTGCTGCTACTGCTATACAGTAGTCTTCAATACATTATATTCTCTTCAGCCCAAACTCTTCAATTACACAGCTGAAATGTTAATAAAGCTGAACCACAGAGAAACGATTGTAAGTCTCTCTCTCTCTCTCTCTCTCTCCTTCTTCTTCTTCTTTCTCTCACGTCACTTCTTTAATATACAATTCAATGTTCCAATCTATTTCTGCTCTCTCTCTCTCTCTCTCTCTCTCTCTCTCTCTCTCTCTCTCTCTCTCTCTCTCGTCACTTTAATATACCGGTACATTTACAGCTGCCCAATCTTTTTCTACTCTCTCTCTCTCTCTCTCTCTCTCTCTCTCTCTCTCTCTCAGCTGGAGCAGCGCCAGCTTCGTGACGTCACTCAGGGCTCAGGAAGGAAGGCGATGTGGGCGGGGCAGAGGGGAAGGAAGGGGGGGGGAGGGCTAGGAAGGAGGGGGCAGGGGATGGAAGGGGGAGATACAGAGGGAGGTGGACGAAGAAATGATAAAGGAAGAAGAGGTGGCTGGGGAAAAGGTGGAAGAATGGAAAAGGGGGACGGGGGGGGGAATGGAGAGGAGGGGAGGAGGAAGGGAGCAGTGTAGAAGAGAAAGAAGCAGAGTGAAGTACAAAGGAGTATAAATAAAGCAAATAGCAAGAGTCCTAACGGTCCTTTCAAGGCTGTTTGTAACAGATACTATGACTGTGATATCTAATTGTATGAGGTGAAGATAAGGATGACAAAATAGGGAGGTCCCCCCCCCCTCCCGCTCACCATGTCCTCCGGACGAAGCCGGCAAGATAGTGAGAAAGATTACCTTGTACCATAGAAAAACTGCCATGGAAATTTCATACGAAGGATAAAGAAAATCTATTCTACACTATCTTATCTTCAAATGAGAAGTAACATTATCTGCTACGGTAACAATATTGTGATGGTACTGCAGTCCCCATGACCTGAAAGACAGGGCAATCCTAGTTCAGGTCCAAAATTATTCAGCCATGAATGCGTTTATCCAGGGATTCTCACCAAGATATTTATCTAAGCAACATTTACATGTTATTACCGTACTGCAGTCTACCTCATTCCAAGGCAATTTGTTCCATATGTTGACAACTTCGTCTTTCTGTCCTTATCTTTGATTCACAGAACAAATGCTTTAGTTATTACCTACTGTACAACTTACAGCCTCGAGGGGAACAACATGCGTGTTGCTGTTTACTTTCCATTATAGTTCTTCCTTCTCTTTTACTTTCCTTTCTTCACTCCTCCCCTCTCGGAGCTCCTACACTTCTCCTTTCCCTTTTCGTCTCCTTTCTCCGCTCTGCCCTTCTCATGTTTCCCTCTCCTTTTGATAACTCTCCCCTCAAGCTCTCCTCCTTATATTCCCCTCTCCTCCTCCTCAACTTCCCCCTACCCCCACATTCTCCAAGGGGACGGAAGGCCATGGTACACTCCACACTACCACACCACACCACGCCACAGCATACCATCTGACACCACACCACACCAACTGTACCCCGGCAACGTCTTCCATCTATATTTACACTCACTTCACACTCTCTACTCTACCTACCTGCCCACACACTAACTCACTCCACTTCATTACCTTTATTTACTGGTCTTGTCTGCCTCCAATTTCTCTTCATAGGCTGAACTAATTGTTTTACTTTGTTATCGCTTTCCTCTGCCACTGTAATATTCACAATCACTTAGGCATCTGAATCTTCTCCTATACTTACGGTTATATTCACATTCGATTATTCTGCAGCTTACTGTACTTATTCCATAAACAGAGCCGTTTAGCTAGAAAATATACAGTATTTATATACTATCTCCTTTACAACTCTGAATTTCCTTTAATCGATTATATTTTTATACTCACACAGTATACATTTTCTTATTACTGCTTTTTACGGATGCTTTGTTTTCAACCAACCCGATGCAGGTAACCGTAACTCATATTTGTACTGAGTGATGACAAAACAATTCCTTGCTAAGGCATCTAATATGCTTAAATTAAGATGCTCCGTGGCCTAATTGGTCCAACGATGATGATGATGATGATGATGATGATGATGATGATGATAATAATAATAATAATAATAATAATAATAATAATAATAATAATAATACCAAAGACATGGTTTCATTCTTTGCAATCTGAGACATGAAAATTACATATCCAGTCCTGTGATATCCACGTCGATTTCAAAGAACATATATAATATTACTGCGTTATAAAGGACGTCCGTGACCGCTGAGGCAGGATTTTAAAGTAATATACGTCGAGTAAAAAAAATATACTTGTTGAGAAGGAATGATATCCCAAGATACACTCACTGAGGAGGAGGAGGAGGAGGTGGAGGAGGTGTGCCCATTCTAACATGTACTACGATATGAACGAGACATCTGCCCTCCTTCCTGTATCCTGACTTTTCAAGTTTTGGAGGGGGGGCTGACCCCCCTAAAAATCATGGTACAAGAAATTATCAGGAAACCAGACGAACTGACTTGAAAAGCTTCGCTGAAATCGAAGAGCTCTTTTTCCTTTATCTCTGATCACTTTCATTTTTGGGAGGGGGCTGACCCAAAAGAGACACTGGGAGCTGACGCTGCCCAAATATCGCATTACGGATAAGAATCCTTTGTACAACATGCACTTAGACATCAAAGCCACATCTGCCCTTCTTTCACTCCATGAGAAATTCTTATATGTTTGGTGGGTGAGGATGACCCCCTAAAATTATGGTCGGAAATATGTATGATATCCTATTGTGTAAGACCTTCATAGTAAAACAAACACACACACACACACACACACACACACACACACACACACACACACACGCACGCACGCACGCACGCGCGCAGGCTGAATCTCGCACAACGGTATAGGGCAAGTTAACGAAAATTATACCAATATGTTTCGAAGGACAGATAATGATAATAATAATAATAATAATAATAATAATAATAATAATAATAACAACAATTAGTAATGTGCGCTTTGTGTGAGCGTTTATGACAATTTCCCTCTGACATTAAATTATAGGCGGAATCTCCCACATTCAATTGCTAGTGTTAATCCCCCAAAACACAATCTTACGACTGAAAATCATTTAAATTTGATTTAGTAACTGAGGCGTTCTCCGATTACAGCCGAACACTCCCATGGAAAACTCCAGATTCCAATGAGTTGCTACGCCTTTATGGGTGAATCATTAGTTGATAACAAAATTTATCGAATGAATGTATCACATGCAGAAAGAATTTCAACTCTACTTCACATAGGAGTAAATTTATTAGCTTCTGATCAGCGTGACGGTCGGGTCGGGCCAGGCCATTCATTTCCAAAATGAGTAAACATCGCTCGCTCGTAATAATAATAAACATGGGAGAGAACTGCTGAAAGGAGGACAGAGCGCAGGATGGGTCGAGAGAGATGGAAATAAATGCACGGGCGATGGACAAAGAAAGGGGAGGATGGTGGTGACATGCAAGTACGAGTGTTTGCGATAAGACAGGAGAAACAAAATGAAGGAAGAGGCAGGAGGATGAGGCGGGGGAAAGATGGAGAAAGTGCAGAGAAAGATGGACGAAGAGAAAGAAGGGATAGAAGAGGGAAGACAACAGAGAAAGAGGAGGAGGAGTATGGAGAAGAGACGACGTGAAAGCAATGGGAGAAGGAGAAGCGAGAGAGAAGGGGGGGAAGAATGAGAGACGGAAGATAGATAAAAAAAGATATGAACGGAGCGAAACTGGAAGAGAATGTGGAGACTGGGGGTCGGGGTGCGGTGCAAGGAATGAAGCGTTGAGTGGAGGGGGCTAGTGTGGGAGTTAAGCACAGTTCAGCGGGGTTAGGTGGGGTAGAGGAGGGGGGGAGGTGGTTCAGTGGCGTAGTGGGTGAGTTCAGAGAGGGGGTCACTGGGGTACAGAGAAGGAGGGGGAGCGGCAAGATTCGGTCGGGTAGGGAGTGGATTTAACTCTTTCGTCAGACTGACATCTTTTTAATTCTAGTTTTGTCACACCTGACAGTTCCAATCAGCTCCGAAGAAACCCTGCGTAGTGAAGGGATAAGTGACATGGGCAGGGTAATGCAGGCTGGGGCAGGGGTGCAGCAGGGTTCAGTGGGGTAGTGGTGGACTTAACCTCTTCCCTGTCATCAAGTCCTCTTATTATTGTCGCCAACAGACACTTCATTGAAAGGGGAAACATGTCATGGTGAAGGCATAAAGAATTCAGCAGTGTGTGTGTGTGTGTGTGTGTGTGTGTGTGTGTGTGTGTGTGTGTGTGTGTGTGTGTGTGTGTGTGTGTGTGTGTGTGTGTGTGTGTGTGTGTGTGTGTGTGTGTGTGTGTGTGTGTGTGTGTGTGTGTGTGTGTGTGTGTGTGTGTTGGGGGGAGGGAAGGTTTAGCAGGACAGGAAGTGGGTTTTATTTTTATTTTTTTTTTTTTTATGCGAGGAAGAAGGAACCAAAGGCCGTGGCCCGCAGTAACAGTTCCTTCCAAGAGAAAAACAAAATACAATAGAGAGCCAAATTCAAGATCCGATCATTTTGAGATGCCTGGACACACTGCGTTTGAAAGACTGGAGATCATAGGCAGCAGGAAATACAGACAGAGGGAGACAGTTCCAGAGCTGACCTGTTGCATAAATGAAAGACTGGGAGTAACGGTTAACTCTTGCATTAGAGAGTTGGACAGAAAAGGGATGAGAGTTTGCTGCCAGACGGGTGCTACGCGCCCGTCGTAGAGGTGGAGGAATGCAAGCAGACAGTTCAGAGGAGCAGTGAACATTAAAGTAGCGATAGAAAAGAGATAAAGATGCAACAGTGCGGCGAAGAGACAGAGGTTGAAGGGAGTCAGTAAGAGGAGGAGAGTTAATGAGACGAAAAGCCTTTGACTCCACCCTATTGAGAAGAGCTGTATGTGGGGAGCCTCCCCACACATGAGAGTTGTACTCACACAGGGGCGGATAAAACCCCTGTATAGAGTCAACAATTGTGCAGGGGTAAAGAAAGAGCGGAGTCGGCTTAGCACACCCAATCTCTTGGAAGCAGATTTTACAAGAGATGTAATATGATCTTTCCAAGATAAGTCCTGAGTAAATGAAACCCCAAGCATGTTCAAGGATGATGCAGGATTAAGCTGAACATTATCAAACATCAATGGGTATACCTGTGGAAGATTTTGTCGGGTTGATAGGTGTAAGAACTGAGTCTTAGATGCATTAAAGACAACCATATTGTTTTTACCCCAGTCAGCGATACGAGCCAAGTCAGACATTAGGTGTGCCATAGCCTCATCCCTTGTTTATGGAGCTGATAGGGTATTTAGGGCCCAGGAGAAAGTAGTGGGATTTAGATATGAGTTGACACGATTTCGAGAAGGTTATAATGAGTTCCTTACCATTCATTACAGTACACAAGGGTAGCATAGTGTGTGTGACAGAGATGGGTTACGTAAATGTCAGCAGGTGTGTGTGTGTGTGTGTGTGTGTGTGTGTGTGTGTGTGTGTGTGTGTGTGTGTGTGTGTGTGTGTGTGTGTGTGTGTGTGTGTGTGTGTGTGTGTGTTCAGTAAGGTTCAGAACACTTATGTAAGGTTCAGCAGGGTAATGAGAGAAGCATAAGAGTGTGACAGGGATATAATGAGTTCCATATGGTTCAAGACGGTAGGCTACGGTGTGAGGTGGCCAGGGTACATGTGTGTGTGTGTGTGTGTGTGTGTGTGTGTGTTATTAACATTCAGGACACTTGGACAGAGTTCACCAGGGTTCACAGGAGGTCAAGTACGACTCCCTCTGACTAGGTCTCAACACACACACACACACACACACACACAACCACACACACACACACACACACACACACACACACACACACACACACACACACACACACAAGGTCACTCACCCCAATACATGACCTTCACACACAATCCATTTTTTTTTTTTTAGGTCAACACATTCTCGAGGTTAGTGACTCGCATCCCACGTGGCCCCTTCCCCCCTTCCTCTTCCCCCTCCCTGGCCCCTCCCCCTTTCCTCGTCCATTCCCTCTCTTCCTCCTTCCTTTCCCCCGCTCCTCTCATCCCCCTCTCCCCTCTCAGCCTTACTTTCCCCCTCCCTACATGACTCACTGTTTTTTTCTTCCCTCCGACTTTCCCCATTTATCTATGTTTTTCTCTCTCCTCTTTCTCCATTCCCTTCCCTTCCCTCCCCTACCCTCCCATTCTGTTCTCTCCTCTTCCCTCCGTCTTTTTCTCCCCCCTTTCCTCGAATTCCCTACTTTTCTTCCCCTTCCCCTTCCCCTAAGTCTCTTCGCCCCTCCCCTCCCCCTCATTTTTTTTCCTTCCCTCCCCTCTTTCTCTCCGCTCTCACGTTCCCTCCTTTCCTCCCGATCCGCGGCAACGTGACTCAAAAGAGCAAAGAGGGGGAGGGAAAGAAGCACGAGAAAAAAAAAAAAGGGGGGGAGGGAGATACAGGAAGGCAGGGTAGGGGAGGAGAGCGGGAATGAGAAAACTAAAGTGAAGAAGGGAGGGGAGGAAGGAGAGGAAGAAAAGGGGAGAGAGAAAATGAAAGACGAAGGGAGAAGATGCAGAAGAGGAGGGACGGAGAGGAATACAGAGGACAGCAAACAGCGGTAGATCTAATGGTCCTTTCGGGGCTGTTTGTTATACAGCAGACTGACTCTGATATCTAATTCTATGAAGATAAGTACAGGAAAGCAAGAATGACAAGAATAGGAATGATGGGAAAGGAAGGAGATGAAAGAAAGAAAAGAGAAGAAAGAACGAGAGGAAGGAACGGAAGGGAGGGAAAGGAGGCAAGGAGAGAAGGAAGGGGGGAATAAACTAGATGAACAGGGCGGGGAAGAAAGAAGAGGAAAGCCAAGCGAAGAAGGGGAGGATAGAATTAAGAGTAAGAGATGGGCCGAGATTACATACTTTGGAGAAGAGGAAAAAGGCATGATCTGGCAAAAACTCGAGAAAGAGAGAATACGAAACTAGAAGAGGAGGAGAGATGAGAAGCGATGAGACGAGTGGAGAAGAAATGAGATGGAAGATGGGTGGGCTGTAATAGGAGAGAAGCCGGAGAGAATAAAGCAGGGTAGAGAGGAGAGGGGAGCGAGGAAGATGAAAAGGTGGGAGCGAGGATGATGTGAGGAAAGACAGAAGAGATGGAAATGGAATATACGAAGGTGGAAAGAGGCGGAAACAGAAATAAAGGATGAGAGAGAGAGAGAGAGAGAGAGAGAGAGAGAGAGAGAGAGAGAGAGAGAGGATGGTGAATAAAGAGAACAGAGTGGAGACAGAAAGCGAAAAGAGAGCAATGATGTGACAGAATGTATGAGAAAGTGGGAAAACAAGTACAAGAATATAAGACAGAATGGGAGTGACTGGGAGAGGAATAAAAAAGAAAAAAAGTAATGATGTGAGAGTGACAGGAGGTGGGAGGGGCATTCTTATAAAAAACGGAGGAGGGGGAGATAGGAGTTAGAGGGGGGGGGTCAAACTTTCTCTTCTTCCCCCTCCCCATCCCTTTCCCTCCTATCTCACTCCTCCCCCTCTCTTCCTCACCTCTCCATTTACTCTTCCCATTTTTTTCCCTTCCATCTCCGTTCCCTTCCCTCCTCACCCCTCTCTTTTTCATCTCTTCTTCCAATCCCGCTTTTCTACACTCCTTCGCTTCCCTATCTTTCCTCCCTCCATTCCCTTCCCTCCTTCTCTCCTCCCTTTCTCCCTTGCCCATCTTCCCATCTGAGGGCAGTGTCATAGGGGTGCGTCACAGAAGGAGGGTAGGGAGATAGAAAACACAGACCGTGAAGAAAAAAGCCAGTGGCAGCGACAGTGGCGTGGTGTAGGTTTGATCAAATGAATGTTGCAGACAGGCGTAAAAGTGGTCAAATTGTGGTAGCCATGAGGAGGTTGGCAGCGAAGTAGGTCAGGTACAAGACAAAAGAAAATGGTATGGTGTAGGTTGACAAGACTGCTGCAGAAAAGTTTCTCCCCTCCCCTCCCCGTCCCAGTCCTTCCCTTCCCCCCCTTCCTCCCCCCACCTCCTGTTCCCCCAGCCCTGGCTGAGTGGGGTGGTGGTGCGCTGCGCCGTGGCTGAGAGGTCATTATGCCCCGAGATGAGCCACCAGTCCATGACCTTCACCGCTTCCTCTCTCTCACCTGCTGCAGGGGGGGAAGGGGCAGGGGAGGAGGGGAATGAATGGGAGGAAGTGGCCGAGTGTGTGAGGAAGAGAAAAGGGTGATTTGGTTGGCAGGAAGGTGAAAGGGAAAGAAGGGAATAGGGTTGAAGCGGAAGTTAGGTAAGTGTGGAGGGAAATGAATGGGATGAAGTGGACGTGTGTGAGGAAGAGATGGGGAAGGGGGTACCGACGGTTGGAAAGGGGGAGAGAAAGAAGTAGTGAGGGAAGAGAGAGTAAAGAGAGAAGAAGAGAGATGGAGAAGTAGAGGAAGTAAAGAGAGAAGAAGAGAGATGGAGAAGTGGTAGAGAGGAAAAGGAAATGTACAGGGAATGCATAGAAGAAGGACTGGGGGGTGAAGGGTGGGATAAAGGTAAAGAGGGGAGCAAGAAAGAGGAAATGGGCGAAGCTGGAGAGAGGGATAAGTGGTTGGATCGACAGAGGGTGACCAGAGTATTGCAAGTTGAGGAAGACTGAGACAAAAGAAAATAGGAAGAGAGGTAAAGAAAACGAAAGAAGTGGAGTTGGAATGGATGAGTGAGGAATAGACAGGAGAACGGGGAACAGAGACGATATAAGAGGAAAGAGATAGTGGAGGGGAGAGGGAGTACGGGGGAAGGGGAAATGAAGCAGTAAATGAGGAGGAGGTAGGGAGAACGGAGAGGAGGGAGGGGGAGTAGAGGGGAGGAAATGGACGCGATGAAGGATGGGTGGAGGTGGGCAGAAGAGAGAAAGAGAAGAGGAGAGAGGAGGAGGAAGAAAGGAAGTAGAGGGGAGGGGCGGTTATGAGAGGGATAAGTGGAGGTGACGAGGTGGAAGGATTGAGTGGATGGAAAAGGGGAGGGAGAGGGAATGTAAAGAGGAGAGAGAAGGGAGAAAAGGAAAAGGGAAACGAGAGGTGGAGGAGAAAAGCGAGAGAGGAAAGAAACGGGGTAAAAGACAAAAGGAAGATGGGAATGAAAGAGACAAGGAAATAGTGGACCAGAAAGAAATGTCAGTTAGAGAGGAGAGCTGATGAAGCGGGTGGAAGAGTAGTAAAGAAAGGAGGGATAGGGAGGAAGTGGAGAGAAATGAGAAAATAATAGAAGAGAGGAAGTGGAGGAACACGGAGAGGACCATCCAAGAAGGAGGAGGAGGAAATGGAAATAAGTGGAAAAGCAGAGGCGACGAGGGGAGAGAGGAAGAAGGGAGAAGGAAAAAACGGCGGTGAAGAGGAAGGGCGAGAGAGAAAGACGGAGAGGAGAGGAAATGGGGAGGAGGGTGAAGGAAGGGAAGTGAAGAGGGGGTGAAGATAGGGGTGATGGTGAGAGTGGGGGTGAGTGGTCTGCCCTCAGCACGTTACCGAACCACCAGGGGTTGAATGACCTTACCCAGCCGGCCTACCACCTCTACCATACGCTGCCCTTCTTTGCCCTGCCCTCCCCTACCCTTCCTTCCCTACTATGTCATGTCCTCTCAGTCTCTGACTTACTGTAAGTTTTCCATTCTTACCTAATTTGACCTATTCTCACTGCTGTCTAAATTTTCCTGACCCTGCCGTGCCAGCTGCTCTTCCTTGTTGTCGTTATTAAAATACAACGAACCCTGTCGGAGCTGCCTGCCCTACCCACCCTACCTCTCTTACACCTCACACCCGACCCGTTCAACTCATTCCCATCCTATACTGAGTTTTACCTAACCGAGTCTTCACCCCCCGGACGGCCACTGCCTACCTTGATCACTCCTCAGTCCATACTCTCTCATACCAAACTGTTTTACCTAATCTTGCCCTACTTTACTCAGTCCCGTCCTATTTCACCCAGTCCTCCCAACACCTGACTTATCCTGCCTAATATCAATCCCACTCCTATGCCCTACCTAACCCTATCCCAGTTCAACCATACCCTACCTTCCCCTCCTACCTTTCCCATTCCTTCTCTACCGTGCCCTTGCCTAACTCTTCTCTAATCTGTCCTACTCGTAACCCACGTCCACCGCGCCCTGCCTTGCCCACTCCTATTCCTGACCAGCCCTAATCATACTTTATATTCTATGCTGCCTAACCCTACCTTACCCAGCCAGCCCACACATCGACGACACATGAAATACTTATTGTCTGCCTCCCACACATGAGCACAGGTAACCAGTGAAGGATATAACGAAATACGAGAGACGGAAGGCAAGAAAAAGGGAAATAACTGATTATGGAATACATTACGGCACAAATTACGAAGAGATAAGAGGGAGGCAGGGGAACGAAGGAGTTCAGACGTGAAGGAAATAGGGAGGGGGGAGATTGAAGGGGAGGGCGGAAAAGAAAGTTATAAAAGGGGAGGGGAAATTTACAAAGACGGGCACGCAGAAAAGAGGGAGGGAGGGGAAGGAGAGAGCGAGACGTCTAGGGCGAGTGAGCAAAGAAGACATGCGAGTATAGGGAATGCGGGGAGGGACGGGGGGGGGGGTGAAGTAGGGAGGAGGAGGAGGACGAGGGAGGAGGAGACGGAGGAAGATAGTGATGGAAGGGAGAAAGGAGGGGGCGATAAAGCCAGACGGGCAAAAGAAGGAAAAGGGGAATAGGCAAGGGAGAGGAAGAGGCGACACAGAATTAATAGGAACTGAAGGAGGGGGCGGGGGGGGGGGGGCAAGACGAAGGAGGATACGGGAGGAAAGAGCAGCTGGGAGAAGGGAACGGAGGGAAACACTGACTGCAGAGGAAGAAGAGTTTGTACAGACAAGGTAAAGGAGCATCAGGAAGAGAGGAGAGGATGGATGGAAGGAAAGAGATGGGATGCTGAAGAGAGAGAGAGAGGAAGTGGAGGGAACAAAGAGAGGAAGGCCGAGAAAGAAATTAGATGGAAGAAACGGAGGGAAAAGATGCGGTACATGGAAGTAGGCAGGACGAAAGGGAGAAAGGAAGTGGGAGGGAAGTGGTAAAAAGGAAAAAAAAAAGATACAAGAAGGCAAGGAGGACGGTGAAGGAAAAACAGTAAAAGCGTGAAAACTGTTAGAGGAGGAGAAGATAAGAGGAAGATTAATGGACAAGGAAATGGAGGAGGAAGATAGAAGTTAAGTACGAGGAAGGAGGAAGATGCCAGTATTTTCAAGGGAAAAAGGATGATGGTGATGGTGGTGGTGGCGATGGTGATGGTGGTGGTGGCGATAGTGATGGTGGTGGTGGTGGTGGTGGCGATAGTGATGGTGGTGGTGGTGGTGGTGGTGGCGATAGTGATGGTGGTGGTGGTGGTGGTGGTGGCGATGGTGGTGATGGTGGTGGTGACGAGGACGAAGAGGCGGATACGAGTGAGATGAGAAGAACCAAACGAGATAAACAGGATGATGATGACGAGGGGCTCAGGAAAAGGAGAGAGAGAGAGAGAGAGAGAGAGAGGGGGGGGTGAGGCAGACACAGATATAGACAGAAGCAGAAGAGAAAGCGGGTTACTCGAGGAAAGAGGAGGGAGGCAGGAAGGATGTAGAATTTTTAAAGAACGAACACAGGAAGGAGAAAAATGAGTAAGATGCTGAGAAGACACAGAGGAACATAAAGACGGAACATACACCAGGAAGAGGAAACAAGAGAAAGACAAAGGAAGGAAACAGGAAAATGGTGAGGAGAAATATAAAAAGGAAGAAGAAAATTTAAAATGAATAAAATGATCAAGGAACAGGGAAAGGCATATGAAGAGGAAAAAACAAAAGAGGATGTTAAACGATAAAGACAAAGAGGAGGATGACAGAAATGATGGAGAAAAACTAAAGACATATGAGACAGACACGATGAGGAAAAATTAAATGTAATGATGCTAATTACGACAAGGACGACGCATGTAAAAAAAAAATAAAGACAGGAAAAATGGTGAAAATAATAAGAGAGAAAAACAGGAAGCAGGAGAAAGGAGTATATGAAAGAGGAAAGCGACAAGAAGAGAAACATAAGAAAAGAATAATGGAATATAATAAAAGAGAAGGAATAAAAGGAGAAAGATGAAGACAAAGAAGACAGAAATAGCAAAATGTATGGAGACAGGAAGAGCACTAACAGTCAGACAGCTGGGCCAAAAAGACAGACAGTAGGCCAAACTAAGACAGAAAGGGTGACTAAAAACGGGGAGACGGTGTGGGCGGGGTGATTAGGGGGAGGGGAGAAAAGGGGAGATAAACAGGAGAAGAGGGAGAAACGACGATAAAACATGGAGGAAGGCGGTAAAAAAGAGGGAGGCGTTATGAGGGAGGGAGGGTAAGAGGGTTGGGAAAGATGGGCGGTAAGGAGAAAGGTAGAGAAGAGAAGGGCAAGGGTAGGAAGCAGCGTGGGTAAGAAGGGAAGAATAGGGGGAGGGTATGACGATAGGACGAGAGATAAGGTAGCATCGATGGGAGGAGGATAGAAAGGATGAGGATAGGGTGGAAGGGAAGGTGGGGGATGTAAGAAGAAGTAAAAGGAATGGGAGAAAAAGATGAGAAAAAGATGAGACGCGGAGAAGTAGAGAGAGAAGATGTGTGAGGAAAGAAAGAGAGAGAGAATGTAAGTGTGAGACAAAGACAACGAAACTGTGCGGGAAAGGAGGGAGGAAGAGAGAGAATGAGTGAGCAGAAAGGAGGAGGGAAGGAGAGGTGGGAGAATCAGGAGGGTAAGGGAGAAGGGGGGGGGGAATGAGAGGAAATTGAAGAGGCGAGGGGAGAAGGGTAGAAAGGGGGGAGAGAGAGAGAGAGAGAGAGAGATGAAGAAGGAGGGAATGGGAGGGTGGAAGAGGGGAAGGAACGAGGGAAAAGAAGGTGCCTTGTGAGAGGAATGATAACACGAGGGAAGAGAGGAAGGGGAGGGGGAGGATAAAGGATGCTAGGAAAAGGCACTGAGAGGGAAATAGGAAGAGGCAGACAAAGAAAGAAGAGGAGGAAAGAAAAGAATGAATTATGGAGAGAATGAAAAGAAAAAAGAGGAAGAGGAGATAGGGGAGAGGAAAGGAAAAAGAGTAAGTGGATAAGGAGAAAGAAGAGAAGGAAAGAGGGCAAATATGAAAGGGAGGAAGGGGAAGAAGATAGACGAAGAAGAGAAATTAAGTAAGGAAAAAGAGTGAGACAGACGGAGAGAAATATGGGTAATGAAATGAAACAAGGAATGAGAGAGAAAAATTGTGCTCCGCGAAAGACAACGAGAAGGAAAGAAGAAAAAAGAGGAGAAATAGCGAAGAAAGTAGTGACGGACGAAGAGACATGAAACTTAAAAGGAAAGTTGAGCAAGAGACAGTAAGATGAAAATATGGAGGAAGAGGAGGAGGAAGAGAAAAAAAATAAGCGGGGAGGAGGAAGAGGGAAGGGAAAAGAAAGCACATTATGGGAGGAGGGAAAACACAAAAAAAAGTAAGGGGAGGGAGAAGGGTCAGGAGAGGGAAGGAAGGAGGGGGGACAAGGAAGAGTAATGGGAGAAGGAAGTGATAGGAACAGATGACAGGAGAAGTGAGAAGAAAGAGAGGAATCGAGGCACAGAAAAAAGCGAAGGAAGAAAAGTGAGGAAATGTGTATAAGAAGCAGAGTTAGAGAGGGAAGATGGTGAAGAAAAGGTCAGGGAAAAATGTATGGGAGGAGGGTGAAGGGAGGAAGCAGGGTGAGGGAAATGCAGAGGGGAAAACTGGGGAGGGAGCGGGGACGAAAAAAGGGGAAGAGGGGAAATTGACAGTGAGGGAACAAGTGAGTTAGAGGAAGAGGGGACAGTGAGGAGGGAATGGGGGATGCATGGAGATGGGAAGGGAAGGGGAGGGAATGGGGAAGGGGAAAAGAGGAAATAGAGATTGAAGGGAGTGTGGGGAAAAAGGAAGGAGAGTGGAGACCAAGGAAGAGAAAGGGAAGGTGGAGGAAAAGGAAAGAAAGGGAAAGAAGACAAAACAATCAGAGGAAAGGAAAGGGGGGGAGAAGAGCAGGCTCTATGAGGGGAGGGATGGAGACAGGAGCGAGGGGAGAAACTGAGGGGAGCTGTCGAGGGGAGAGCGATGAAGGAAGTACGGCAAAGGAGGGGAAAGAAAATAAGAGGGGAGAGGAGGATGAGGGGTGGGTGTGGGGTGAGGGGAACACATAGGCTTAGTGAAGGTCGGTGAACCCTAGTGTAGTGTGCTGGCTCCCCATAGCCTACCCTACACGCTCTTACTCACTCACTCTCCTTCACTCACCCACTCACTCACTCACTCTCCTTCACTCACTCACTCAACCTCACTCTCAGTCTTTACTAGCTCTCAATGTTTACTATCCTAAAAAAAAAAAAAAATATCAAGTTTTTAAGACATGCCTGACCACAAGGCGTTTGCAGGGTCGTAAGCAGCGGGAAACACACTGATAGAGATTTCCCGAGGACACTTGTGTAGGGGTATAATTTATGAAGTACTGGCATCATGGGCTGACTCATACCAGTACACTGCACTTTAATCACTCCAACTCGTTCTAACTAACTGGCTTACTGGTTAACTCTTACCCACACTTACATTCGATCACTCACTGTCGATTCAACTATTTTCAATTTATTCCGTCCCATAAGCCTGCTTCTCCATTCACTGAACAATCCTCTTATTCACTCACCATTCATCAGTTACTCGTTCATACCTTTTCCTACACTAACTCACTCACACTCAAGCACATTCACTCTCACACTCACGTCTTCTCTTTCCATCGTTTCATCTCTCCCCAAATCCTCTAACTCACCAACTGGCTCCTTCCTCCTTTGTGAGCGTCTCTCTGCCTACTATGTCCCGCCCTCCGTCTTTGTCCGTCTGGGCGTCTGTCTAGCCGTCTCGTCTGTGTCTGTCTGTTAGAGAGAGAGAGAGAGAGAGAGAGAGAGAGAGAGAGAGAGAGAGAGAGAGAGAGAGAGAGAGAGAGGACGATATACGAAATGGGAGATGAGAAAGCAAAACAAGAACAGGAGAAAAAACAATACGAGAGACAAAAATGAGGCAAGTATTTTGAACTACTATGTCTGTGACAACTTCATTCGTCCTTCACGTGGACGCAGTGTTGGAATGGTGGGGTACAATTAACCTAAAGATACTACACTGACGGGTTAAAAAGTTATAATACATGCATTTTACAGATGAAATTATAGTAACAAGGAAGAACACAGATGTGAAGAAAAACGATATGAGAAAGACTGAAGATATAAAGAAAAATATGTGAGGGAAGAAAGAAAGGAACAAGGAAAGGAAATGAGAAGGAATGAGAAGGAGAAGGAAAGGAAAGGCAGAAGAAAGAGAAAAGGGGAAGGTATAATAAAGCTCGAGAGGTGGAAGGATAAGCCCCCCCCCCCACCGTCTGGCCAGACCACCAATAAAGAAGATAAAAATGACACAGAACACAAGAGCTAAAGACTCGGGGACGCCTTGACCTCTACACCTCCACCCTTCCTATACCTTCCTCCAGTCAACTAACATCATTTCTTATCTTCAACTATAATTTCCTACCGTGTCTTTTCTCTCTCCCTCGTCTTTCCTTCTCCCACTCACCTACCTATCCTTTGTTATTTTCTTCCTCCCATGCTTATTTTTTCTTTCCCTCCTTTACTTTATTTTTCTTTCCTTCTTGTCATCTTTCTTCCTCCCTCTAGCCATTTCTCTCTTCTACTTCCATCCCTTCACATATTTTCTCTTTTTTCTCCTCCACCAATCACCCTTTCCTCTCCCTCCTACTCTTTCTCTTCCTCTTTCACCTATAATTTCTTCCTCTCTCCTCCTCCTATAATCCTGTCTGTTTTTTTCTATCTATTTTATCATCTCACCAACTCCTCCTCTTACTTCCTGCATCCTCGTCTTCTCCTTCCTTATTATTCCCCCCTCCTTTCTCCTCCCTCTATTTCCTGCTTCATCTATCCATGATTTTCTTCCTCCTTGTCCTATCAATTTTCCTCTCCCTCCTTCTCCTATTCCTTTCTCTCCCTTCTTCACCCATTCTCTCTCTCTCTCTCTCTCTCTCTCTCTCTCTCTCTCTCTCCTTCCCATTATCCTATTTCTTTCCTCCCTATTCTAACCTTTTTCCCCTCTTTATCTTTCCTTTCCCTCTAACCACACCCTTATCGTTATTTCTATATTGTTTTCTGTTCCATCTCTCCTGCTTTCTCCTTTCTCCTTCTCTTTCCACTGCTTTTCATTCTTCCTGTTTTATCTCTCCTGCTTTCTCTTTTCCCCTTCTCTTTCCATTGCTTTTTAGTCTTCCTGTTTCATCTCTCCTGCCTTCTCTTTTCTCCTCTTACACTTACTCACTCACTATACTATACCCTATTTGACTGACCTGTGCATATGAGATGTAAGTGGCGGGGAGGATGTGTTTGATTCGCAGCTGCTGATTGGCCACCGATGATGTCATTGCAACCGACGCCAGGTGATCGAGAATACTTATTTCTAAATTATCCACCCACGGTGTACACCTACGTCTGCATGTTGCACTACATCTATGCACGGTGTACACCTACGTCCGCATGTTGCACTATAATACATGCCTGAATTTACTTCAATGACATCATCGGCGACCTATAAGCAGCAGCGAATCAAACACCCCCTACTCGCTGCATACATCTCAGGTGGACGGGGCAATCAAACAGCGCATAACTCATTCTCATTCATTCTCACACTCACGTCTCCTCTTTCCATTGTTTCATCTTCCCAAAATCCTCTAGCTCACCAACTCACTCCTTCCTCGTTTAGTGGCTGTACCTATTATGTAATAATAACAAAAATGGCTGCCTGGACTGAGAAAAGCATATCTGCTCATAACTTCATTAATACCATGGATAAACGACTGAAATTTTTAAGTTTTAGTGCCTCCGTGTTATACAGAGGGGGGGGGAGGTAGTTATGCGCTTGGTTAGGTGTGCAAGGAGGTGTGGGGTATGTGCTTGGTCAGATGGAGGGTTGCAACAGCGTAGCGTTACCTATGTTTCTTGTCACCATCAGATGAATTTACTCAGACTGGGACAGATTTTTTTTCCAGCTGAAGAGGTGAGAAATATTCCGGTACCGAATCTTGCAGTAACCCCTTTATTAACAGTGGCCTAAGTGGCCGATCTAAAGTGAATAAAGGCATCTAGGGTTAGCGAGAAATAACCAACCAAGTCATCGTACTGACCTGGATAAAGCCGGTCTCTCTTAATTTTTCCTTGGTCGCGGTACGCACGGTAGTCTGGCACCTTATTTTAGCTACGGCAACGAAACCACTCCCTACGGTACTTCTTGCCTCTACTCTCACGTTGTTACTCCCGTTTCCTGATCCCATTTATCTCTACATTCTTATTTTTTCTCTCTCCCTCCTCCCCCTTTCTCACTCACGCTTTCGTCTCCCTCTCTCGCTTCATTTTTTTTGTTTGTTTTTTTTCTTCCTTCCTGATCCCATTCATCTCTGCTGCAGTTTCCTTCCATTTCTTTTCTAGCCCTTCTCTCCCTTTATTTCATTCCCACTCCTACTTTTCCTCACACCTTCCCAAACTCTTCTTTTCTGTCCCTCTCCTTCTTTTCCCCTTTTCCCGCCTCACTTCCTCCTGCCAATCACACTCCTCTCCACACCCAATTTTTTCCTGTCCATTTCTTTCCATCTCTCACTTTCCTCTTAATTTCTGATCCCCATCTCTCCCTCCTACCTTTGTTTTTTTCCCCATGCCTCCTCCTTTTTCTCTCCCTTCCTCTCCAATCAATCTCTCACCGTATTTTTTTCCCTCTTACAGCGCTTTTTCCTTTCCATATCTTTACTCACTCCCTTTCTCCCCCCACCTCTCTTTACCAATCAACCTTTTTTCCCTCTCCTTCCTCTCCACTTTTACTCTTGTTATCTATGTTTCTCCATCCAGCACCCTTCATTCTCTCGTTTTTTCTACTGTAAGCACTTTCATCGCTCCCACTTCTACTCTCTCTCTCTCTCTCTCTCTCTCTCTCTCTCTCTCTCTCTCTCTCAAATGAAATAGGTGTACAGTGCAGAAAGGAGAGGGTAGGAATCTGGGAAAAGAAAGTAAAGGAGGAGGAGGAGGAGGAGGAGGAGGAGGAGGAGGAGGAGGAATGAAGAAAAGAAGAGAATGGCGGGGAAGAAAATGAGGTGGGTGGGTTGGGGGAATTATGGGGAAGGTGTAAGTGCGGGAGAAGGATTTCAAAACAGGAGACAAAGACGTATGTTTGCACAGACATGGGAAAGAATACAAATAAAAAGGAAGAGAAAGGAAAGGAAGACAAGGAGAGAGAGTAGAGGCAAATGAGACGCAAAGATGGACAGGCAAGACACAAATAAATGACAATAAACAAAGGATAAGATGAGAAATGAACACCGAGTAGAACAGACAACGAGCCAAAAGGAGTACAAAGAGGAATGCGGGGAGGATGCATGGCTAGGAAATACACGTGAGAGAGAGAGAGAGAGAGAGAGAGAGAGAGAGAGAGAGAGAGAGTGTGTGTGTGTGTGTGTGTGTGTGTGTGTGTGTGTGTGTGTGTGTGTGTGTGTGTGTGTGTGTAAAACAGAGGGGTAAGAATCTAGATATCG
The DNA here is from genome assembly GCF_032717465.1 of Coenobita brevimanus. NCBI lineage: Eukaryota > Metazoa > Arthropoda > Malacostraca > Decapoda > Coenobitidae > Coenobita > Coenobita brevimanus. The sequence continues at coordinate 30,443,889 of NC_136967.1, forward strand.
ATACTGTAGAGAAAAAAAGGGACATGAGAAACAGAGGTAAGGGCAGAGAGAGTGATAGGCATTGGGACAAACAATATACATAGGGAAGAACAAAGAGATGAGAGACGTAAATAGAGGGTACATGGAGCAAAAGCAACATTACACACGCGCGCGCACGCACGCACGCACCCCCCCCCACACACACACACACGTATGCTCATAGAAATTTACGGGACTAACTACGATTAATAGCCTTTCCATCACGAAATGTTTCCAAATACCATTACCATTGTTTCAAACCGTTATTGAGTCCACAACGACCAATTCTGAACAAAAACTAGAAACAATTATTTTCGCATACTTTCGCGTGTCGCGATTCCAGATAATTTCGCGCCGTCGCGTCGCGCGCGATAGCCAGATTTTTTTTTTTCTAACACTCCCTGTACTTACCTCAACCTAATACATAAGAGAATGAGGTTGTTATCTATTACCACTCTCGTGAAAGAAACGAACAAACGCACAGACACACAGATACAGCTTGACTTTATATATAATATATATATATATATATATATATATATATATATATATATATATATATATATATATATGTATGTATGTATGTATATGGTATACAGAGATCCAGCGAACACTCCTCCCCCCCTGGGTAAGTCAGGTGTGCGTCAGTGTCATAACTGTTTGAACCATACCACGCCATTAACACCTTCTTCTTCCCACCATCACCCCTTTCCCCCTACCCTGCAACCCCGCCTCCCCCCTCCCTCACGTATGAACCCTTCCTCACTCCCCCCAGCCCCACTCCTCCCTAACACATCTCCCTCCCTCTCCTCACATCTAAACCCCTCACCAGTCAACTCTCCCTCCCCTTCCTCCTGTCCCCCCCCCCTCTCTCTCTCTCTTTCTCTCTCTCTCGCTCTCTCTCTCTCTCTCTCTCTCTCTCTCTCCCCCATATTTTTCTTCTGTATGTTTTTCAACTCCGTTCCTCTTAAGAATTTTCATTTCTCGTACCTTTTCACACATTTCTTATCTTTTCCCTTCCCGTCCTCTCCTCCTGTTCCTCCCGTTGTCTTTATATTCTTAGCCTCCCCCTTCCCGCCTCTTGCCTCTTACTTATCCCCCTCTTCGCTAATTCCTCTTCTCCCTCATCGCTTCCCTCAATCCCACCACCCTCGCCTCTTCTAATCTTCCTCTTCCTCTCCCCTCCCCCCCAGCTGCTGCAATCCCCTTCCTCCCTCCCCTCCTCTCTCATAATCTCTTTCTTCCTCTACCCCCCCCCTCATCCTGATTTTTCTTTCCTTCTTAATTCTTCACCTTTCTTAAATCACTTATCTCCTGTTGCCTTTCTTTTATCTATCCCCCCCCCCCCGTCATTCCTGTCTACTTTCTGTATCTTACTCTTTCCTTCCCATTATTCTTACCTACATTTAAGACGCCTGGTTGGCTAGTAAAAGTGTACTTAAATCGGGGGCGACGACCGTGCCTTACCTGCAAAGATCTGAACCCTAACTGGTGATTTTTTTTTTTTTTTCGTTAAAATACTGCCAGAGATTTGAGCCGACGCCTGTCCTTCACCCCTTCAATCCCTAACATATTCTTATTATTCCTGACACCACCAGGCTTAAGACAGAACTGTAACAGTGAAAGGGTAAATACAGACTGTAGCTAGCTAATTAATTCGCCTACCTCCGAAAGTGCATCCTAAACTGAATAATAATGTCTAGAGATGGCAAGACACACCAAAAAATACAACCGAACTGAAACGACCTGACGTCCTCGTATCACCGGAGTTGACTTTTTTTTTTGGGGGGGGAGGGGGTATTTCTGTTCTCCATACTTTCTCCTCCAATCTTTTAATTTCATAATTTTAATCAGTTCTCTCATTATTTTCCTTCTCTCTTAATATTTTCTCCCCTTTTTCCGTCTTCCTCTCCCTCCCTACATTACCCCCTCACTTCCCTTTGCTTTCTTCCCTTACTCTCCGTTTTCTCCCCTTCCATCTCTTACCTCTTTTGTACCATTCCCCCTTTCTGACTTCCCGCCTCCCTCCCTTACCCTTCCTCTCTTCACCGGAAAGGAAGAAGAGGGGGGAGGAGAGTGAACGGGCGGGGTGGAGAGGGAGAAAGAAAAGGGGAAAGAGGAGATGGACAAGGGGAGGAGATGGGTAGGGGAGGAAGAGGTAGGTGAGAGAGGGGAGCTGGGAAAGCAACAAAGGGGACCGGGGGAGGAAGGCAAATGAGGGGGAAGCAGAAAGAATGAGAAAGGAGAAAATGGTGAGGAAGGGTAGAGAAATGAACTGATAATTTCAAAAAAGGGGGGAAAGGGAAAGAAATGATCTACGATAAGCCAAAGGGGAACCTCAGGAGACTGGACAAAGCCCAAAGACAGCAAGAAACATTTCTTTGTAACACTTTCATAAATTCCCTGTTACATACTTTTTCCTACAGAAGTAAATTACGAAAACAAACAATTTTTTCAACGAGCACCAGCTTCACCAATAACCCAAACATCTTTTCACCTACCTACCTACCTACCTACCTACCTAACCACCAAGCTGTATCTACTTATCAATATACACAAACATACTGGGTATATGAGTACATGGCTCTATAATGTTTTGCAACTGTTCTCATAGTACTGAGTCCATCTATCTACCTACCATAATTATCAATCATTTTTTTTCTAAATTTCACTACCTTGATAACTACAAGCAATTACCTGGTAAGCAGTTAGTTATACACTTATTTCTATTCATATTTAGTTTCAGTTTCTCAACCATGTTCATCACTTTAATATGTATAACCTGTACCTCACTGTGCCTAAAAAACAAAAATGTACCTTGTATTTAGATAGTACACAATCTTTTTTATTCCGCCCTTCGTTGGTGTTCACTAATTTCGACTCTCTCTCTCTCTCTGCATATATATATATATATATATATATATATATATATCTTTTTCTGTTCTCTTTTTTGTTCCTCCTCCCTTCCCTTTCCCTGTCTATGTTCCACTCTTTTCTCCTTCCTAATTTGCTATCCTTTATCTTCACCTCACAGAAGTACATATGATCAGTCATTTCTAACAAACAGCCTCGAAAAGACTATTAGGTCTGTGGCAGCTTCCTTCCTCTCCTCCCTTTTCCTCTCATCAAATTCCAAGTAACAAAACTGTCTCCTTTCCCTTCTTATTCTCCGCCTCTTCCTCTTGCCTCTTTCCCCTCCCCCATTCACTCTCCTTTCATGTGCTCTTCTATTCTTGTCTGTCGTGCTTCTCTCTTTGGTATCTTATTTTACCTTCTCTTTTTCCTCTTTCTCTTTCTCCAACGTCTCTATTCCTTCTCCTCCTCCAATTTTTCCTCAGTCTCCTATTCCTCTTTCTGCTTCTTCCCTTCTTCCTCTCACTCCTCCTCCTTGCCTTCCTTTATGACCCCATTATCCCCTGTTGCTTATTTCCCTATCCTCTTTATCACCTTTTGTGGCCTCGGTTTCTCTCTCTCTCTCTCTCTCTCTCTCTCTCTCTCTCTCGACTACAGGCGACCTCTCCTCTCATTGCCAAAAACCTCTTCCCTCCTCCCCAATGGACCATTTCCTCCCCTCCTCTCCCCTTCCTCCTCACACTGCCGTCTTCCTCCCAAGCTTCCCCTCCCTCCCTGCCCCCCTCCCTCCTTTCTATTCATCTCTCTCTCCCATATCCTTCATCCTTCAAATCCTATTCAAACTCCCTTCCTCCTCCACATCCTTTTTAATCGTCACTTCTAGCCTCCCTCCGGTTCTCTCCACTTCACTCCATCCCTCAGCCACATCCACATTACATCCTTTTTTTTTTTTTTTTTTTTTTTTTTTTTTCGTATTTACCTCTTCTCTCTCTCCACTTTCCTTCTTCCAAATCTTCCTTTTCCTCTCCCTTCCACCTATCTTCTCGCATCGTCTCCCTTTACATATTTTCCTTTGTTCCTTCCTATCCTATGTCCCCTCCGTTTCAGTCCCCCTCCCTCATTCCTCATCCCTATTCCACACGGTAACCCTTTTCTCACCCTCCTTTCCTGCTCTTTCCTCCACATTTTCCTCTCCAAACTATTCACCTTCTTTCCCCCATCCCCCCCTCTCCTCCTCCTCCCATAACCAACGCCTTACCTTCTCCCCATCTTTTTCTCCTCCTTCCATTGCCATCCTTCTTCGTCCCTTCCCGCACCCTCCCCTCCTTCCGGTTCTTTTCAGTTCCCTTCTCCCCCTCTTATTTCCCCCAGGTCCTCGCTCTTGCTATCCCCCCCTCTCTCTCTCTCTCTCTCTCTCTCTCTCTCTCTCTCTCTCTCTCTCTCTCTCTCTCCTTTCCCGTTCCTCTCACTCCTCTTCCACTTCCCCTCCACTCAAACATCCCTCCCCCTAACTCCCTCCCACAAGGCGATCTCAACCCCTTCCTTCCCAAACACCCTCCTTCTTCCACCCTTCCATCCCCTAGTTCAAATACATCCCTCCCCATCCCTTCCCCTTCCCCTTAACAAACAACTAACCTCCTCTCCTCTCCTCTCCCCTCGTTCACAGTGCCTTCCCCTCCCTTCTCTTCTTTTCCCTTCTTTCCCTCTTCTCTTCCTGGTCTTTTACTCTTCTTCTATTCCCTTCCTTTCTCCTCTGTCTCTTTTTCCTTTCCTTCCACACCTTTCTCTTTCCTTCTCTTTCTGTCCCAATTCCCTTACCTTTCCATCTTCCCTTAACCTCCTTTTCATTCACTTCCCTTTCCTCACTTCTCTCCCTCTCCCATCCCTCTCTTTCCTCCCTCTCCATTCCCTTCCTCTTCCCTCTTTCGCCCCGTACCCTCATTCTTCCTCTTCGTTCCCCTCTTACCCAAACATTATTTTCCCCCCACCCCTTCCCTCTCTCCTCCTCCCCTCCGCTCGATCAACGCCTCTCCTCCTTTCCCCTCCCTCACAAACAAAACCCCTCCCCTCCCCCCTTCCATTTACCCTCCCAAAACATTAACCCTGCTCTTTCTCCGCACCCACCCACTACGCCGCCCCACCGCCCTCTTCCTCAACCTTCCCCCACCTCGGCCCCACCACTGTCCTATTAACTCTCCCTCGCCCACTCCCCGTCTTTTCCCTCTCCGCCCTCTCCCCCCCTCATCCTTTCTCCCTCCTCCACCCTCTCCTACTCACCCTCCTCTCTACTCCACCCTCCCCCACTCCCCCCTACCCTACCCTACCCTATCCTTGTCTCAATTCCTCCACTACTGTCCTCGCCTCGCTCCTTCTTCCTTCGATTCTCTCTCTCTCTCTCTCTCTCTCTCTCTCTCTCTCTCGTTTTTTCACCTCATTCCACCTTCAAACACA
>NC_136967.1:30451710-30481710 GCF_032717465.1 Coenobita brevimanus
AAAAAAAAGTGAAAATATATTACCTGTATAAAACGCAAAACTGAAGAGACACTCCATTACGAAGAAGACAAAGGTTACGAGGGCACAGATAAACACTGTGTAGAGGGCCAGGTGAGATGAACAACATTTTAGACGGGGCAAAACGCAGCGATAATATATATATATATATATATATATATATTGCCAGACGCCATAATCCCGTAAAGGGTGGCCACTTGACTTTGTTATTTGTTTTACGGGGAGGGGCACTAATCCTCCATCAACCCACTTGTTGGCACGTAGGAAGCACGTATGGTTTGGTTATATGGTTACCACCCAGCATTGTAAATGGTTTCTTTGCTTACAGAAAACCATTTGGCTTGTCACTCAATGTAAAGCCACCTGTAAAGGAAAGAAAAGCAATAAGAAGTGACAGGAAAGATGGGAGAAATAGGAAGAGAGGAGGGCAGACATAGAAAAAGAATGATAAAGGCTAAAGACGTAGGCAGCACTACATCAAGTGAGTGGATGATGGTCGCCACCATATATATATATATATATGAGCGTACTTGGCTTCTTATTGTGTACCTTAACTTGCGATTTTTTCCGTTCCTCATGTCTTCTTCAATTTTTCTCTTTTCTTCACTTTTCTTTTTTTTCACCTTCTCTTCCTCTCTGCATTTTCTTTTCTTCATCCTCATTTCTTGTTTTCCTCTGTCCCCTGCATCCCGCCTTCTACATTAATTCTGTTTTCTTCGACTTTTCTTCTCATTTTTCTATCCTTTCTCACTCTTTTTCCCTCTTGCTTCTATCCAAGCACTTCCTGTTCATTTTTTCGTCCACTTTCTCAACTTCCTCCCGATCATTTTATTTTACCTTCCTCTCTACTTTCCATCCACTCCTGTTATCTTCCTGCCTACTTTCTCTACCTTTCTTTTCATATTCTTATATCCTACCCACTTTGATTTCCTATTGTCTTCTTCTTACCTTTCCTGTCCTTCTCTTACCTCCTTTATTATCCACTTTCTTTTCCATTCCTACTCCTTTCAACCTTCCTTTTCTTTCATTTCTTCCCTTTCCACCTTTCTCTCCAAATTCCTCCTCATCTCAAATCAAACATCAACAGCGCAATTACACCCCTCCTCCTCCCCCTGTGTATGTTTGGTGCGGGTCGTGTGTGCGTTTTCTTTGTGGACGTAAACTGTATTGTGCCTCAGCGTGATTGGTGTTGCTAGGCCCAAGCTGTGTCCCAAAGAGGAGTGTGCGTGGTGACATGAAAGCACTGTGCATACGGTATACCTTGTGTATATGTACTACTAATATTGTGTTGATATACCGTATGTGTGTATGCATGTGGGTACGGTTGGCATCTACGTATGAAATTATGTATCTATGTAAGTAAACTGTGTGTATGAATATACTGGTATATATGCCTGCAAGCATGTATGTACTGTATGCGTATATGTTATGTGTATGAATGCTAAAGGTATGTGGTATGTGCGTCTATGTACGTGTATGTATGTATGTATGGATGGATGGACGGATGGATGGATGGATTTATGCGTAAACTGTGTGTGCTTAGGTAGGTCAAGTGCATGTTTCCACGCACACAAGTGTCGATGTTTGACTAACGCGCGCATGCGTAAAAATATGTGCATGTAGCAAGGTCGCAGTGAAGGTATGAAAATTACACACACACACACACACACACACAGACACACACAGTCCATAAGTCAAAGATTGCTAATATTCCCAAAGCAATGCAGGATGTCCCTACACAGTTACTATTCAGCACAACGACAGAGTTCTGTGCAAACTGCCATGAATATTAATGACCACAGAAGAACACAGGATTCCAAATTTCTGTATATACTGGTTGACCTTTGACCCAACGGACCCTTTACAAAGCCGAAATATATTTTTAAATAACAAAAATATCGAGCGGTACTTGACTAGGGGACAAACTTGTCAAATCTGAAGCGACTGGAGAAGAAAAGGCATAGCCCTGAACTGGAAAGTGTAAAAAAAAAATACTGCTACTACTACTACTACTACTACTACTCATCATCATCACAATAATCTGAGCAAATATATTACACTTCCACCATAGTGTGAAGACCTAAGAATGCCTGCAATCATAGTGTCATATTACTTCATTCTTTATCTTACTATACCACGCCAGCCACCACTACCCATCACTATAACCATCAAATATCGCTCCCAAGTTTATAAATGGCACTCAAAAAGTTAATAACCCTGTCTCTACTTCCACGACCACCAGATACAACAACCACCACTACCACAAGCACAGCCACGTCCCACAACCACCACCATCAACTCACAACCACCACCTCCATCAACCCACAACCACCACCTCCATCAACCCACAACCACCACCACCATCACAACCCACAACCACCACCACCATCCCAAGTACAACCACCACCATCACACCCACAACCAGCATCACACCTACGACCACCACCGCCATCCCAACCACAACCACCATCCCGCCTACTCCCCTCCCGCATACACCCATATTTAGAGTGGGCGGGCCTTTGTCATCCCCTTACTAACTATGAGGGTGTGGGAGGGGGAGGGGAAGACATGGGGAGTGGAAGGGAGGAGGAAGTGAATGGTGATGAAGGAGAGGAGGAGGTGAGACATGGGCGTGTAAAGAGGATGGGGAAAGAAGGGAGAATGCTCGTAGAGGGAAGAGATAAAGAGACGAAGAAGAGGAGGAAAGAATGGAAGCGAATGGTGAAGGACAAAGAAAGAGAAGGGAGGGGGGAAACTGGTAAGAAATCTGGAATAGAATGAGAATACACAGAGGGAGGAAGAATGGGAGAGTAAGGTGAGCAGTCAGATGAGGTACTAAAGAAAGAATGGACAGGGAGAGTGTTACAAAAGGAGGAGGACAAAAAACGAAGAGGATGAGGATGATAGAAGAAAGAAGTGTAGGCAAAAATATCGAAGACATGAAGGTTGAGGCTGGAGGGAAGAGGGAAGGGAAGAGATGGAAGAAAGAACGAAGCAAGGACAAGAGACGGAAGGGAAAATGATGATGGACGGAGGGAAAAGAAATCTGAAAACGATGAAACAGAAAGGAAAAGGAAAGGTTAAAGGAAGCGGAGGGAAGATGAAAGAGAAACTGGACGATAAAATATTGGAAACTGAAGATTTAGGCTTGACAGTGTGAGGGAAAGGGACGGAAGAAGAAAGCAGAGGGAAGAAAGAGGAGGGGAAGAGAGGGGAGAATGAGGGGGACGGATAGATGGGAAGAGCGGGAAACGAAAGGAAGAGGTTTGAGGAAGGAAAATTAAGGAAAACAGGGAGAGAAGGGATGGAGGGGAAGAAACGGGAAATAAACAAAGTTGAGGGAAGAGTAGAAATGGAGGGGAAGAAGGGAGAGACTGGAAATACACAATACTAAAGGCAGGAAAAAAAACTGAAAGAAGAGGAGAAGGGAAAGACCTGAAGGGAGAGAAGGAAAGAAAGAAAGAAGGAACGAGAAACAAGGAAGGGAGGCAGGAAAGAGGAAGAAGAGGAGGATGAGAGGACAGACAAAAAAAGGGAAGGAGAGGAAACAAGAAAGCACATGGAGGAGGAGGAAAAGAAGAAGGGTAAGGAAGGGAAGGGGCTCCTGGTCAATACTGCGGCTTCTCCTGCCCTTCACCACCACCCGTCGTCCCCCCCTCACCCCACCTCCTCCTCCTCCTCCTCCTTCCCCTTCCTCCTTTCTTTTCATCCTTCCCTACCCCCTCCCTCGTCCCCTCCTTCTTCCCTTCCTGGCTTTCCCCCTCCCTGTTCCCATCTTTTATTCCCTACTCCTTATTTTCCTCTTTCCTTCCCCCCCCCCCTCTCTCTCACCTCAGCAACCTCAGCCAATAAATCCTTGCCTCTGTTTTCTACTTCTTCCTCCTTTCTCCACCATTACTTTAATCTACTCCATTTCTTCCTCTTCCTTCGCTCTCTTCCACTCATACTTTTCTTTTTTTCTTCTACGGTACCTATTCTTTGTCTGTCAACACTTCCACTATTGTCACTGTTTCATTCACCCAATATCACATTTATCTCCCTTCGTAGTTCCATCTCGCCTTTCTTACATACCATCTCTCTCTCTTTTCTCCTCACATTTTTTCCCCCGTTCCTCTATTCCCCCCTCCCCTCTCCTTCGTTCCTTACATCCACCTCTCTCTCTCTCTCTCTCTCTCTCTCTCTCTCTCTCTCTCTCTCTCTCTCCTTATTCCATTAATTCCTTTACATTAATTTTCCCTCTCTAAGCTGTTCATTTTCTCCCTTTCTCCTTTTTATTTTCCTGCCATTTCTTACCATAATCTTCTCACCGAACAATCTTTTTCTTCTTCCTCTCTCATTTTATTACATTAACCAATCTTTAAACATTTTCAGTCTTTCATTCACACACACACACACACACACACACACACACACACACACACATCATTTTGTACTCTTCTCTACTCTTCATTTTCCTTTAATTTCTTCTGTCGCCCTACCACCATTTCCTTTTCTTTCACCTCATTGCTTCCTCTCTTTCTGACCAATCTTTCTGTTTTCACCCTCTTTCCTCCTCCTCTTCACTTCATTCCTGTAGTCTCCCTGCGTCTATTCAATCTCCCTTTCTCCATCCTTCTCCTCCCTCCTTCATCCCTCTCTCCTTACTAGTTAGTGGCACCCCAGGGTAGCTTGTTCCCGATTGTTACTTCCCCTCAGACCCCTTCCTCCCTCCCTGTCCGTCAACTTCCCTCCTTCAAATTCCCTCTCAAGCCCTCCATTCCTACCTTCTCTCTCCTTCTGTCACCTAATTCCCTCTCAGTTCCCTAACGCCCTATTTCCATCTACCCACACCTTCCTGCTTTAACCTGCTACTCCAATCTACTCATCCTCTCCTTTAACTTCCTACGTCTCTCTCGCTGTCTCTTTTATCTCTCCGTTCTCCCCTCTTCCCTCCCGTCTCCGCTCCCTCCATCCCGTCTTTCTAATGCCACTTCTTTCCCTCCCTCCTTCCCCTCATCTCCCCTTCTATCTCCCCTCTCTCTAATGTCTCTTTTCTCCCTGCTTTCCTCCTCTCCCTATCCGTACCCCTCTCAGCCTGTTTCCCCTCATCCCTCTATCTGCCCTGCCTTTCAATAATGATTTCCCTATTTCTCTTTCCTTTCCTCCCTCAAATTTCCTTTCTCCCTAAAGCCCCTCTCTCTCTCTCTCTCTCTCTCGCTCTCGTATCTCCTCTTCTTCTTTTGCGCCCTTCCCTCTAGCTGAAGATGAAAAAAATATGGGAATGTTGAGAATGGGAAGAAAGCCAAGAGGGGAGAAGTAAGAGCGTATGCGGAAGGGATGGGAAACAAGAATATGAGGAAACAGGGAGGAAAGTGTAATTAGGAGACTGGGAAAGGAAAGAAAAAGAAAACAAATTAAAAAAAAGGAAAACTCAGTGATGAGAAACGAAGTGGAAGGAAAAGAATAGGAGAGGGAGTGGCAAGGACTGGAGTGTGGGTGTAGGAGAATAGGAAGATAAGAGAAGGGAAATGAGATGGGAGGGGAAAGAGGAGAATATACACATAGGGAGAGAACGGAGGTGAAAGAAGGCGGGGAGAGGAGGGAATGGGAGGAAAAGGAATGGAGAATGAATCAGGAGAAGTCAGGAGAAGGAAAGGATGAGGGAAGAGAGAATTAGTTAAAGATGAGGAGGGGGAAAGAAGTGAGAAGAGGGGAAGAATAGGGGAGTGGAAGAATAGGGAGGAAGGGCCAGCAATGGGGAGGTGAAGAATGCCAGACGAACTTTCCCCAATACTGGCAGTTGTGGTGGACGTTCAGCTGGAGTAATGACAGTTGTAGCTTTACCCGCAGTTGTGGTAATGCTACTTGAGGTGCTCCGGGGGATTGTGGGGTTGACACGCATCACTGGGTTTGATAACATGTTTGTGTGGCTGGTTGCCCTGTACTTTTCTGTAATGATGGTTGTGGTAGCTGTGTGAACTGTAATGGGTAGTGGTAGTTGGGGGCAGTGTTTGTGTAGTAGGTGTGGTTGTGGTTGGTGTGGTGGTAGTGTAGAAGAGAGGGAAGTCACTGGTTGCTGTAGTAGTTGAAACTGTGAAAACAGTTGTGGTGGTGGAGGGAGGAATAGTCCTAGCAGACGTGGTAGTGGTAGTAATTGTGGTAACTGAGATAATGGCAGTGGCACTGGTGTAGTACTGCATGCAGCTGTGATAATGGTAGTTAACAGGATAGGGGTACTAGTGGTGGTGGTGGTGGTGGTGGATTTATGGTGTGGTAGTGTGATATACTGTCAGCGTCAGCGGTTATGATACCAGCAGTTTCTACAGCTGTGTAAAGTACAGTAATGTTGGTAGATGAGGTACGGGTGGTGGTATAACTGCTACTCGTGGTAGTAAGGCTAGTTTTAGGAGCAGATGTGGTACTAGTGGTAGTTGTGATAGTGGTGGTATCTGTGGCAGCAACAGTACCACCAATGGTACTGGTGATGGCTGTGCTAGTTCTGCTGGAAGGTGTGGTAGCAGTGATAATTGTGGCTATGTGGTAGTGCTGTAACAGCTGTGGCAATAGCAGTAGTACCTGTGATGTCTGTGGTAGTGATGGCAATTGTGACATCAGTAGTAACTCTGGTAGTATAGCAGCAGCGATAAAAGCTACTCTTGTGGTACCTAGTAAGTGGTAACTGCAGTAGTGACAGCAGTTATGTAGTAGTTGCTGTGGTAGTAATAATGGCATCTGTGGCAGTAGTTGTAGCTGTAAGTTGTAACACTGGTAGTAGTTAGGGGAGCAACAGTACTGGCAACAAACAATTCACAGTGATGGTAAGTGAATGTAAAAAATATGAAGAAGTCCGGTGTATTGTACCAACAATGTCAAAACAGTGTAATGTACACAATGTACTCACGATAAACCCATGCCGTGGGTACTCTATAAACACACACACACACACACACACACACACACACACACACACACACACACACACACACAAACTGTTAACGTGTTTCTATCGTGCATTAGTTCATCTATCACTGCACCCAATCAAACGTATTTATTAATCAACCTTTCTATCTACCAATAAATCAATCCATTCCATCTGTGTCTACCTATACTTATTATAAGATGGTTCTCGGTTCGGTATTTTTATCAAAGGCAACAATTTTATCTGTTTATTTACGGTATTTATACCGTATCTAAGGTATTTATCTATCATTTATCATTCCATCTATCTACTGTCCTTTGTTGCTCCTCCCTTCCCCTTCCTTTCTTTGTTTCTCCCTTACCCACTACCCTCCCCAACCCCGTCCCCTCCCCTCGTCACCCTTGCCGCACCCTTCCCCTCCCCTACCCCTCTATCCAGCGATTACCTGCATGATTATACATAGGAAAGGGGAGGGGAGAAAAGGGGAGGGGAGAGAGGAAGAGGTGAACAGAGGAAGAAGTAAAAGGCGGAGACAAGAAAGGAAGAAATAACAACGGGAGAAATGAACAAATCTGAAAGCTGGTAGAGGAGAAGGGAAAAGAAAGAAAAGTATGGGAGACACGAGGACAGGAAACTATGCAGGGAAAGAAGGGGGAAAGAAAGAGGAGAGCAGTGCGCGGGTTGGGGGGACTGAAATGCGGGGGTTAAGGAAGGGAGGAAAAACTGAGACAAACGCCGAGGACTGAGAGAAGAGAGAAGGAGAAGAATGAAGAAAGAGAGGGAAAGAAAGACAGGAGGAAGAGACAATGACGAAGAAAGAGAGGGTTAATAAGGGGGGGAAATGAAAAGGAGTGGGAAGAAAGGAAGAGGGGAAAAATGAAGGAGTGAGAATGGAAGGCTTAGGAAGAAGTACAAGAGTGTGAAATGAGTTGGGAAAATTAAAGGATAGAGTAAGAGGGGTATGGAGAAAGTGTGGTTTGACGAGAAAGAAAGTTCACGGGAAAACAAAGTGAAGAAGATAAGAAGACAGGGAATATGAGGAAGAGAGGTGAGGAGGGGGAGAAAGGAAAGAAAAATAAAGTGAAAAAGATAAAACAGAAGGAAACTTGAAAAACAAAAGAAGAGAAAAAGGTGAGGGATCAGAAACAATGAAAAGAGGAAGAAAAAAAGATAAGAGACGAGAGGGAAGAAAATCTGATGACTGGATCAAAGAGAGTAAAGAGAGAGAGAGAGAAGTTAAGACGAGGTTGGAGTGGGGAGAGGAAGGAAGGAAGGGAAGACGCAATAGGGAGAAATGAGGGAGGGGAGAGGAATTACTAGACAGTGGATCGACGCCAAGGGGAGGATGGGAAGGGAAGTGCAAGGGGACGGGAGGGGAAGAGAAGGTATGAGATGGGTAAGGGGAGAGTGAGGGTAAAAGAGTAGGGGAAGGGAAGGGGAGAGTGAGGGTAAAAGAGTAGGGGAAGGGAAGGGGAGAGTGAGGGTAAAAGAGTAGGGGAAGGGAAGGGGAGAGTGAGGGTAAAAGAGTAGGGGAAGGGAAGGGCAGGAGAGGGAAGAAACAAGAAGGTTATGGGAAGGAATGAGGATGGAAAGGATAGGAATGAAAGGAAAGGAAAGGATGGGGAAGGGAAGGAAAAGGTTACAGATAGGGATAGGGAAGGGGATGGATGGGATGGAAAATGGGAGAGAAACGGAAGAGGAAGGAAGACGAGGAAAGAATAAAATGGAATGAAACTGATTGGAATGGAATGGGAGGAGAGAAATTAAAAGGAAGGGAGGAGGGGAGAGAAGAAAGGAAGGGGAGACAGGGTGGGGGAAGGAGAGAGAAGAGGGAAGCGAACAAAGAAATGTGGTGAATAGCAGAAGAGGGGAGGGAGGAAAGAGGGTGAGGGGAGGGATGGAGAAGAAGCAAGAAGTATGGTAACAAAGAGGAGAAATACTGGAGGAGGGAAAGGAGAGGGGAAAACAAAGGTGAGGAAAGAAAGGAGAGGAAAAAGCTCGTGTAAATAATTATACAGCTACTGGCAATCGTCTTCTATATACCAACTTGTGTCCAACCAACTCACCCTCTGCCAACTCGTCCCCTGCCAACCTGTCATCCGCCACCTCACACCCTGCCAACCCATCCTCTACCAACTCGTGTCTTACCAACACAGGTCCTGCCAACTCCTGTCCTCCCAACCCGCGCCCTGCCAACTCGTGCCCTGCCAACTCGAGCCCTGCCAACTCCTGCCCTACCAACTCCTCACCCTATCAACTCGGCGCCCCCTAAAGACTCCCTACCTTGCCAACTCATCACCCTACCAACTCGCTCCCTGCCAACTCGTGCCTCACATAGCTATGCATAATCACACCACACACATACTTCTTGCTGGGCGACATCGATCCTGTGAGAAGGGGGCGCCTCTCCCTAACTCACTGCCAGCTGCCAACGTGTGTGTGTGTGTGTGTGTGTGTGTGTGTGTGTGTGTGTGTGTGTGTGTGTGTGTGTGTGTGTGTGTGTGTGTGTGTGTGTACCAACACGTCAACCGCGTCTTATCCGTCAGTACTGAATAACCACAGTTTTTTATGGTAAGGTCTGGTGCACTGAGGCCATGGCTGGGCAAATATACATTTATACGAAGTAAAGAATGGGGAAAGACAGGAACACTGGAAGAAAATGAAGTCAAAGGAATATACATACATACATACATACATACATACATACATACACACACACACACACACACACAGACACACACACACACACTATCTATCTATTATTGCCAGACGCCATAATCCCGTAAGGGGTGGCCATTTGACTGAGTTATTTGTTTTACGGGGAGGGGCACTAACCCTTCACCAACCCACTTGCTGACACGTAGGGAGCACGTATGGTTTGGTTATATGGTTACCACCCAGCGTTGTAAATGGTTTCTTGGCTTACAAGAAACCATTTGGCTTGTCACTCAATATAAAGCCATCTGTAAAGGAAAGAAAAGCAATAAGAAGTGACAGGAGAGATGGGAGAAATGGGAAGAGAGGAGGGCAGGCACAGAAAAAGAATGATAAAGGCTAAGGAAAAAGTAGGCAACACTACATCAAGTGAGTGGATAATGGTCGGCACCACCTACCACTAGACATACATACATACATTTTATATATATATATATATATATATATATATATATATATATATATATATATATATATATATATATATATATAGGCTCAGTGGGTTAGAGCGCTCCGCTCTGACCGAAGGGTCGGAGGATCGAATCCACCCAAGGGTCATTGGTAGACATCAGGAAGGGCATCCGGTCATAAAATGCTACATGCTCCTGACCACAAGTCCTCTACCCAGAGGCAACGCCTTAGCCCTTCGGGGATACCAGGCATAAAACCAAATTATATTATATATATATATATATATATATATATATATATATATATCATCCGAACCCCCTTTCTCACCCAAGGGTAGGGTGAGGAGTAGCAACGTTAAGACAGCCCAAGTCTGCCTAATCCAATGGGCCACACTTCCACTCACTCATCATTCAAGCCCCTGGAATCCCGTCTCTCTCTCTCTCTCTCATATATATATATATATATATATATATATATATATATATATATATATATATATATATATATATATATATATATATATAATGGCAGAGCAGAGAGGAGCAGGTAAAGGCGACAAAGCAAGACAAGGAAAGGAAAGGTAGTGCAGAGCAGAGCAGGGCAGGGCAGGGCAGTTCAAGCTGGGTAGACCACAGGGCAAGACAAGGAATGGCAGGGCAAAGGAGGAATGAGAATAAAAATAATAGGACGCAAAATGGGGGAAGCAAAGGCCATAAAGGGAAGAGCCAGGGTCGCACCAGGCAAACGGGGAGAGGCAGGGTGGACCAGCCCTGGTACACCAGGACAGGGCAGGATGAGGCACGACAAGGAAGGGCAGGGTCAGGCAGGGAAGGAAACTAGAGAAAAGGGAAAGGCGGGATTATACAATGCAAGGAAGGACAGAGCACGGGAAAGGTCAGGGCACGGGAAGACAAGGAAAAGTAGCGTGAAGTAATACGAGGCAGGACATGGAAGGGCAGTATGAGGCGCGACAGGGCAGGATTAAACAGGAGAGAGTAAGGAAGGGCAGAAGACGGCAACACAGGATAAGGCAGGGAAACAAGGTAGGAACAGGTAGATTAGGGGAGACGAGGACGAAGGCCGGGCAGTGTTAGGCTGGACAAAAACTGGGGATAAGACAATGCAAAGGCGGCAAGACAGAGTACGGTACGGCAGGGGCAGGGTAGGGGGAAGCAGAGCAGGGCAGGGCGAGGACAGGATACACGATGAGAGTGTGGGGCAGGGCAGGGGAGATACGATACACCACTGCTTCTAACAACATAATAGACTCACGGAACTAAATTTAGACCCACTGCTTTAGATTATCTTTATGCAACAAAGAATCCCCCCCCCCCAACACACACACGCTGCCCCGACCCTCCCCAAGCTCAGGCACGGGGCGAGGCGGGGCGAGGCGGGGCGAGGTGAGGCGGGTGGAAAGGGGCGGGTCGAGACGGCAGCATCGACCCGCCAGCTATGGGTTCGTCTGAGGTGCAAGTAGGGGACTTCCTTATCGATCCGTGCGAGTACAGCCGAGGTCACTGCTCGCCACCCCTGCCCTGCCCTACCCTACCCTTATACTCACTATTTGGCCCTTACACAGACGACATGATACTACGTTCCTACTGAATATACGTTTTCTATACTTGGTACTCACATCTGTTGAGGGACTTCCAGAAGCATTATAATTTTGCTAATTCATTTTACGGTGACCTTATCCTGTCCTTATACCTGTCTATCCATGGACTCCATGGTGGCCTCAAACTGTTTATACTTTTACCTCTACACAGATTAAAACAGCCTTACTGCCTAGCTACAACGTCGATGACGTCTAACAGCGTACATGATTACAGTGTTGCACCAAGCTAATACTAGACCTGCAGTGATCTTAATGTCCTCTATACGGGTATTATACTGGCCTCATACTCCCCAAACACTTCCCCTGATTTTTCTTAGAGAAATGAAAAGGCTGGGAGTCTGCAAAGCATTGTTGGTTGGTCTACACTACTACTACTACTAATGCCCTTTATACTGATTCAAAATGGTCTAATACTGACTAGATACAGGCATGAACCCAGCCAATACTCTCCCCACCCAGCCTCTAAACTGATCAGATGACGTACACTGGATCTAGAAGCGCCTTATTCTGCCTACTCCGCCGCTCTCTTCTGTTGCAAGTTCGTTTAATACTTTTTCATTTTACGTCTACGCGCCTTACTTCAGTCCTGCACTGAAACTACACTTGGATTAAAATGCTTGAGTCGTTTTATGGTAATTATCTTTTTAGCTAATCTCTCTCTCTCTCTCTCTCTCTCTCTCTCTCTCTCTCACCCCCCCCCCTCTCTCTCTCTGTTTTTTTCCACAACCTTACACCCTCTCACCAACAGTCTAGTCCCTCCCTCACCCTCCAGGCTTCCACTCCTGCCTAAATCTATATTACGGTACCTTCCCCCTCGTTCTCTCCTCCTCCCCCTGCACCCTTCGTTCTCTTCTCGTTCTCCACCCCCTTGTTCTCTCCCTAACTCACGCTTCTGCTCACCTCACTCTCACTCCTCCACCCTCACCCTACCCTAAACCTTCCTCCCTTTATCATACTCCTAAGCACCTTCCCCTTTGCCCTTACCCTCCCCCGTGATCCACCCTTATTATCTTACTCCCTCATTTTCTCTTTCCTTCTTTTTATCTTCTCATTACTACCATCTCTTTCACCATTTATTCCCTCGCTCATAACCTCACTGTTCTCTCTCTCTCTCTCTCTCTCTCTCTCTCTGAGTACGTGTGTGTGGGAGTGTACGCTAGAAGGGAAGAGGGAGGGGAAGCGAGAGGTGAAGAGGTAAGAGGCAGTGGATAGGGGGAGTGGGAGGCGGCAGGAGGAAGGATAAGGGGCGAGTGAGAGGGTGAAGTGAAGAAAGGGACAGAGGATAATGTCGGCTGACGGAATGAGTAGACGTAGCGATGCAAGAGTACAACGGGAAGCACGCGGCAGCACATCTACCGATCTTTTCGAGACTATTATATGGAGATGTGTCTATGGTATTTCGTCTATGGGCGTAAGATAAAGATTGCACTGCATGGAAGTTCCACCATCCACCAGTCCTTGCATTCAAAGCCGTAAGGAAAGCGTGAGGACCACCACGCAACATGGATATTTCTTGGAAAATGTAAGACACGAGAAACTCAAGGCAAGAAAGAGGAGGGAAAAAACAGGCAGGAGAATATGATACACAAACGGAGGAGGAAATGGTGAAGAGGATGGGAGAAAGGAAAATGAAACGGGAAGGAAATGAGTGGAAGTGGAAAAGATGGAGGGGGAAGTGGAAGAAGAGGCGGAGGGGGGGGGGAGGGTAAGGGGCAAGTGAACTGAATCGAATATGAGGAACGACAAGAAGACGAAGACACACACACACACACACACACACACACACTTCCACATAACTAGTTCGGGCTACTCATTACAGACTAACTAGGTAAGAGGGAGAAGGGGAAAGAGAAGGGTAGAGAGAAGATGGGGTGGAGAGTGGGGGCGGAATGAAGAGAAGAAAAGTGGGGGAACTGGGAGGAGAGGGAAGGTCGCTGGCAAAGGTACGTGAAATGAAGAGGAAAAGATGGAAGAGTAAAGGGGGCGGGACAAGAAAGGGAATGGAGGGATATGGGAAAGCCCATCACGAGGGAGAAGAGAAAGAGAGAGGGAACGATGAAGGGGAAATGGTGGGAGGGGGGGGGGTGGAGAGAGACATGGTGAGACAAACGAAAAGGATGGGAAGGAAAATAAGGAATCATGGCATAATAATGAACAGAAACACTTTTAGGGGAATATAATTTGCCAAGTTATAGTATTTTTCAGTAGTAATAACTGCGAGAAGGGAAGGCGGTGTACTACTACCCAATTATGTCAGATCTTCACCCAGTACTAATTTCAAAAACATTCATCGATAACATCGACTCAGTATACGTTCAACTTAAAAATGAACAACACAACAAATTCACAGTCGGATTAATTTATCGTCTGCCAGCTCAGTCGTGTGAAACTGACAATAAATCAGCTATATGTACAAACAGCAGAAGTATGTTGCATCCAAAACAGTATAATTTGGGGAAACTTTAGTTAACTCGTAACAAGATAAACTGAATTATTAACATCTCACACGGGTTCAGACAACTTGTTGGAAGGTTCATGACATCAGTTTGTAGAGCACCCAACATATGGAGGTAATACCTTCGATTTCATTCTGGGTACATCAAAAAAAAACTATTTTAATATATTTCTGTAGAGATATTTTCAGTACTAGTGATCATCGTACAGTAATAGTTAATATTAACAACAGCTTAAAGTCTAGTAACGTAAAAGTTCAAGATTATAGAAAATCTAACTTTCAAAACTGAAGACAAGTATGCATGATAATGACAAGAAACCAATTACTCAGAAAACAAATATCCATGATGCATGGAGAATGTTTTCAGTCTCAGCAAAGCTGTCAAAGAATGTGTCCTCAATGTGCAATAGGCAGCCTGTAAAAAGTTCTAAGCCACAAAGTGGAGCAGTGACATTAAGAACTGTCTTTCAGTCAAGAAACTGATCAAAATTACAAAACTACCAATAATGAAGGGGATAAAAGATATATCGCAACAATGGTCAATATGCTAAAAAGTCAATAAAACAATGCAAATATGTTGAAGCACATGTAGATAACATCAGTGAATCAAACCCAACAGTATTGTTTAGTTATATACGAAGTAAGAAGGTATGAATACCAACAATGGGCCCATTAGCTTTAGAAAATGGAGAGCATACAAACAACAAAACTGAGGTGCCTAAAGTTCTTAATGCTTCTTTGAATCGGTATTTACACTACAAAATTCATGTTCAATTCCACTGTCTTCCTTCATACACGTAGATCACGTGCACATAACCAGCGGTCATGACCTGCAAGATGTGTAATGTTTGTGACTGACGAACTCATGTTCAACAAAACACTGGGTCCTGATGGAATATCTCCAAGGGCTTTAAAGGAAGTAAAAAATGAAATATCA
This sequence comes from Coenobita brevimanus, assembly GCF_032717465.1. NCBI lineage: Eukaryota > Metazoa > Arthropoda > Malacostraca > Decapoda > Coenobitidae > Coenobita > Coenobita brevimanus. Next base: position 30,466,763 of record NC_136967.1, read on the forward strand.
AACTCTTTTGCTCAAATATTCAATAGAGTGACGCTGTACCAAATTACTGGAAACTTGCAATGCAACTCCAATATCAAAAGGAGGCAATACCTCACAATTATGAATTGACTTCACTTTGCTAAATATCAGGTGAATGCAGATTGTTGGAAAAAATAATTAGGGATACAGTAAATTTATCAACATTTAGAACAAAAAACAAATCAAAGAATTACAGCATGGATTCCAGAACAAGCAATCGTGTATAAGCAGTCTCCTTGACTTTTTCAATGATATTATAAATATTCTTGATAAAACTAAATCAGTCAATGTACAGTAATATACCTTGCTCTTCAGAAGGCATTTGATAAAAGTTCCCCATTATCGACTTTCTCTGAAACTTAAATGCTACGATATCTGGGGTAATTTATTAAGATGGACTGAAGACTGGCTTAAGGAACAAAAACAAAGATTTGTAATAAATGGTAAGGAATCTGACTGGATGAATGTTACAAGTGGAGTGCCACAAGATTCTGCTTTGGGTCCTTTGGCTACTGTTTCTAATTTGTATCAATGATACACATGAAAGTGATATGTAGTAAAATAGTCAAATTTGCTGATACAAATATTGGTAACAGAGCAGATATCCCTGAACATGGATTGATGAATCAAAGAGATTTTGATAAACTGTTCAACTGGGCAAATGGATTTTGGTACAGCAAATGCAAAGTTCTAAATATTGGGAGTGAAAATGAAAAATGCAGCTATACTATGAACAATATTCATCTCAAACGTAAATCAAGAAAAAGGTTTAGGAATAATTACAAAAAAAATACTTAGAACCAAATCAACAGCACATGGAGACAGCAAAGAAAGCTAACAAACTAGTTGGATTTAAAGGCAGGCCATCTGAACTGAAAACGGAGAGCACCGTCCTTACCTTGCACAATTCCTAGTACATTCACATCTACAGCAGGCCTAATGTATTCATTTTTGTACCCACATGACAAGAAAGACACTGATAAATTACAAAGAGCACAGTGAATTGTAACATAAATGATACCCTGATTACGAAACAAACCACATGAGGAAGGTTTAGAAGCACTAAATCTTTTTAACTTAATAACATGTAGATTATCTGGAAATTTTTGAATGGATAAGGACAAGGCAATATGATGACTGATAAGTACATCACATTAGACCAGTTGTTTTACACTAGAGTAATGATTAAAAGTTTCCAGATAAATGATGCAGAACACTTTTTCTTCATTGGAGTTATCAACATACAGAACAAAGTGCCTAGGAGTGTGGTACACTGCAATACAGTAATAACATGAATGCAGCCCAGATAAATATCTGGCTTCGAATCCCCAGTTAAACACATTCATGGCTGAATAATTTCGAATATGAACTCATGACTTCCCTCTCTTTCAGGTCATGCAGACTGCAGCAGCAGCACAATACTGATACCAAATAATGTTATTCCTCCTTTGCAGATAAGACAGTGTAGAACAGATTTTTTTCCACCCTTCCTGTGAAATTTCCATGGCAGTTTTCCCGTGGTACAAGGTAGTCCTTCACACTGTCCTGCCGGCTTCGTCTGGAGGGTTTGGTGGGCGACAGAGGGGGGGGGGGGACCTATCTGTTTTGCTATCGTTATCTTCGCCTCACAGAATTAGATTTCATAGTCATAGTCTTCTTGGTAAAAACAAGCCTCGAAAGAACCATTAGGTCTGTTGTTATTTGCTTTCCTTTGTACCTCTTTGAATGAGGAAGGTTGGAGATGGAAATGCAGACGTTGAGGAAAGGAAGGTAAGGGGAATGGAAGGATGAAAGTGACTGAGGCATTAGAAAGAAGAAAGGAAAGAGAAGAGGACAGCAGGAAAGGGAAAATGAGAAACAGAAATGTACGGAGGAAGTGGTAAGGTGAAAGAAGACAGAAAGGGAAGGTGGAATGGGAAGTGATAGGAAAGGAGAAGGGGAAAGAAAGGAAGAGCGTGGATGTCGATGACGAGGAGGGGGCTGGGGGAAAGGAAAAGGCAAGTGGAGAGAAGAGAAAATGAGGAGAAGATGGTGGGAAAGGAAAGGATGAGAAGTGGAAAGGGTACACCAACACACATGTACATAAGATAGTAATTAAGACCTCATTTGCTGGGAAGAGGTCAGGGGAGAGGGAAAGGAAGGAAAGAGTGAGGAACTGGTAAGAGGGAGGAGTACAGGTAAAACGGGGGTGAGGGAAACAGGGTGAGATAGGTAGGATGGGGGGAGTGAAGGGGAACTAGGAAGAGGGAGGAGAGACAAACAGGTAAGTGGGGACGTTCAAAACAAACAAGTGCATGTTGACAGATAAGGGGAGGGGAGGGGAGAGAGATATTCATGATGTGGGGGAGCATACAAAAGGTTGGGGGGGATACAACAGGGTACAGCCAGGGTACACACAAGGCTGTATCCACCTCCACACATCCACCGAGGGGCAGCGGGGGTAACAATTTTATATCAGATTAAGTTAAGTTTCATCACTCGTCCTTCACAACATAAATGGTGCGTCATCATTCACACCACCTTCCCTAACCCTACCATTATTATCATGACATGCATCATAACTACCTTCACTGCCACTCAGCAGCACGTTTACTATATCACCATAACCACCACTCTCACTGCCACCATCATCATCCTTATCATCATCAATACTAACCTCACTATCACTCTTATCACCATTACTCTCCCTGCCATCACCACTACCCCCACTACACTAAATACTCTCACACTCACCACCACTCCACAACTCACCTACAGCAATCTTAACCCTCACCATCCCTACTCCCTCACGCCTCTTCTCACTTACCTGAACTTTTTCAACACCCCCTCCAACTTTTCCTTCCCCCTTACCCTCTCCGTCGCGGTGGCTGAGTGACTGCCATTGCTGACCGCGAAGCTGCTGGCCCGTTAGCGCCAGGGTTCGATTCTAGTGCGGGTAGCTGGCCTCTACTCAGATTCTGGTGCGGGTAGCTGGCCTCTACTCAGGTGTCCATCCATCCTTTATAGGTTGGCAGGTAAAAAAAAAAAAAAAAATCATGTAACACCTTAAGGAGTTTAACTGAGGTAACCTGGATGATGCCTTGTTTCCCCGGATAACGTGTAAATAACCCACCACAGGCTAAAATGCCTTTATTACGGAGATGAGCACCGCAGCTAAGCGCCTCATGGCGTCTACCCCCACCTTGCCCTCTCCACAGCCTCTCATTCATCCTTCCCAGCCTTCTCACATAACAGGTATCATAGTTATACTCTGTTCTTTAACAAAGCTTCAAATGAACCAATACATAATGCTGCAGTTTGCTTTCGTTTCTACAGTACTCCGCTTACCCTCACTAACACCCTCATCCACACTACCCCAACCCCAACCCTCTTCCCTTCCCCTTTCCATTTGCACCTACATTTCCCTTTTCTATTCTCCCCACCCCAGTCATCACCCAGTCTCATCTCCCTTCCACATTTCCACTCTAACTCCCCCTCTCTTCTTGCACCTTCACCCTTCTCTCTCATTTTTCGCTTCCATCCTCCTTCGACAATCTCCACCCTTACTCCCCCCTCTCTTATTCCACCACATCCTCTTGCTGTCTCTTCTGCCTTAACATTTCCCTCTCTCCTTTTTCTCCTCACCCTCTCCCCTCCCCTTCTCTTCTCCCTCCTTCCATTATCTCCACCCTCATCACCCCACACTCATTTTCCCCTCTCCTCTTACCCTCCTCCTGCCCTCCCCCTATCCCCCCTAGTGCTGTCGCCATTCATTTATCAGGAGGAGGGGGAGATAAGGAAAGGGGGTAGGGAGGAAGTGGATGAGTGGAGGGAAGGTGGGATGGTGAAGTGAAGGAAAGTGGAAGGAAGGTGGAGGGGTGAAGTGGAAGAGAAACAGATGGTAAGAGAAGGCAATGGGATGGGAGAAAAGTGGACACGAGAAAGGAAAATGGATAAGTGGAAAAGAAAAAAGGGAAGTTGAGGGGAGTAGCGATCAGTGGATAGAGAGAACAAAGGAAAGCAAACAGCCTCACACCTATGATCCTTTCGAGGCTGTTTGTGGGATTGGTTATAACTAAGGTAACTATATGAACAGCAGTTGGGACAAATGGGGTTGGGCAGTGAATGGAAGACGATGACGACGACAACAAGGAGGAGGAGGAGGAGGAGGAGGAGGAGGAGGAGGAGGAAGGGGGCGTAAGTGATGAAGCAGTGAAAATGTGGATAAAATGGGGCGGAGATACAATTCATAAAAGAAGGAATGAGGTTTGTGGGAACCAGAGAAATGAGAAGAAAAGATAAGGCAAACGAAATAAAGGAAGGGGAAGAGGAGGAGGAGGAAATAAAGAAAGGAGCGTGAAAGGGAGGGGGAGGGGGGGGGAGACACAAAAACCAAAGGAAAAAGGTGACGTGCAGATGATGACCAAGGAAAGAAAAGAGAAAAGGATGTAGAGAGGGAAAGAGGAAATAAGTGGATCAAGGGGCGGAAAAGGAAGAGGTAAGAAAGCAAAGAAGAGGCCGTGGAGGAGAAAAAAAAATACAAAAAGAAAAGGAAGGAGGAACACTGAAATGGAGGAGGAAAGATGACGAAGGGAGACGAGGAGGAACACGAAAGAAAAGGAAGCGAGGAGTAGGAGGTAGTGACGGGCTAGGATGTGACTGAGACAAAGGAGTGAGAGGCTTGAGAGGGAAGTGTAGCGAAATGAAGGAGGGACAAGAGAGTGGAGGAGGAGGAAGAGGAGGAGGAAGAGGAAATAGGGGGGCAGAGAGGGGGAGGAAGGTGTGAAACAGCAGGAATGAAGAGAATGAAGGAAATAAAACTAGGCAGAGGAAAAAAAGAATGAGCTGATGTACTGTGGGGAATGGGTTAGAGGGAAGGTATGAGGAAGAGGGAGGAAGAAAAAGATAAGCATATAAGAGAATGGTGAGAGGGGGGAGAAAGTTAAGATCTGAGGGATGAAAGTAAAAAGGATGATATGAGGAAAATACGCATTAGCATGAGGGGGAATAAGGATGAAAGGAGGGAAATGAGAATGGAAGGTAAAGACGAGGGTAGAGGGGAACGACAGAAGGAGAAGGGAAACAGAGAAAATTCTGGAAATGAGGTAAGTTCAGTGAAAAAAGTAAGATATGGAAAAAAACAACATGACAAGGAAAAGAAGGTTGAATAAGGCAAAGAAGGAGGGTGAAAAGCGTGGCACAAGGGAGAGAAAGAATTATAGGGAAAGACACAGAAGGAAGAAAGGGGGAAAAGATGAGAACCATAACACACACACAACACACGCACAAAAAACGCTTAAAAACACAAAAGAATTACCTAAAAAAACACAACTTTAAGAATAAATTTAAAAGTGTGGTAATGAGGGACGACTGGCAATGAAGGGAGGGGAACGGGGAGCAGGATGAAATAAGAAGAGACATGACGCTAAAAGTAAGGAAGAGTAACAATACAGACTAAAGTGGTAAAGGGGATGATGACGGGGAATATGATGAAGATGAGGGTAAAGACGGGAGCGAGAGCGTGGGAACACCTTCTGGCTGAGGGAGAAAGAGAGGCAAGGAGGAGGAGGAGGAAATGAGACGGTAAAAAGATGGGGAGGTGGGGAAGAGGAGGAGAGGAAATGATATAGAGGAGGAAAGACGTGAGTGAGAAAATAACAGTACTAGGATGGAGGGAGGCAGAGAGGGAGGAAGAGCCGTGGAGAGAAACGTGATGAAGAGAGGGCAGGTGGGGAGGAGGGGAAAGGGAGGGGATGGGGAGGAGGGGAAAGGGAGGGGATGGGGAGGAGGGGAAAGGGAGGAGACCAGTTGGGGTAGAAAGGACACAGAGAGGGAGAGGATGGGAGGAGAGGGGAGGGATGGGAGGAGAGGGGAGGGATGGGAGAGGGGAGGGAGGGATGGGAGAGGGGAGAGGATGGGAGAGGGGATAGGAGGATAGGAGAGAGGAAAGGATGGGAGAGGGGATGGGATGGGGGGATAGGAGGATGGGAGAGGCAAGGAGAGGGGTGGAAAGAGGGTGAAAAGAAGTGGAGGATAATAAAGGGAGAAAGCAAGGAAGAAAGTGTCAGGACAAGCTCTGTGTGTGTGTGTGTGTGTGTGTGTGTGTGTGTGTGTGTGTGTGTGTGTGTGTGTGTGTGTGTGTGTGTGTGTGTGTGTGTGTGTGTGTGTGTGTGTGTGTGTGTGTGTGTGTGTGTGTGTGTGTGTGTGTGTGTGTGTGTGTGTGTGTGTGTGTGTGTGTGTGTGTGTGTGTGTGTGTGTGTGTGTGTGTGTGTGTGTGTGTGTGTGTGTGTGTGTGTGTGTGTGTGTGTGTGTGTGTGTGTGTGTGTGTGTGTGTGTGTGTGTGTGTGTGTGTGTGTGTGTGTGTGTGTGTGTGTGTGTGTGTGTGTGTGTGTGTGTGTGTGTGTGTGTGTGTGTGTGTGTGTGTGTGTGTGTGTGTGTGTGTGTGTGTGTGTGTGTGTGTGTGTGTGTGTGTGTGTGTGTGTGTGTGTGTGTGTGTGTGTGTGTGTGTGTGTGTGTGTGTGTGTGTGTGTGTGTGTGCCCTGGCCCGTGTTATCTAATCGTACCAAAATACTGGAGATTACACGCTAAAAATACCGCCATCAGATGAGCGAGACGGGGCCACGGCAAACATCCCCCCTCCCCCCACCTGCATACCATGCTCTACGTTCACTCCTACTTTTCCGTTTTCTTTAGGTACGTTCAAGCATTATAACGTTCATTAATTAAGGATATATCTTCTTGCCCTGTTCCTGGCTCTGCGTTCCTTTCGCAATACACCCTTATCACGCTCATTGCTCCTCTTACAATACTTTTCTTTACGTTCATGGGTCTTACGTTCCTTCTCGTTACGTTCCTACACTGTTCACAGTAACTCCTCTTTTTACAACCTATTCCCGCGTTACGTTCTTCCTCTACTACGTTCGCTCCTCTCTTCGGTGCTTCCTTTTTCTCAGAATTCCAAACCGCCTACGTTCCTTGTTTTGTTACGTTCCTGCCTGTTTACGTCCATTCCTCTCTTCGTTCATCATTCACGATCCCTAATACATTTAACATTCCTTCAACATGATTTTTTTTTCCTTCACCGTCCTTCAGTTAACAGGTTCCTTTGGTGCCTTCTGTTCTCTTGCATTACCTTACGCCCCCTGCCATCTCTTACACTGAACCCTTTAGCTGTACTGCCCCCACGACGCCTTCTTTATATCCAATGTCTCCAGTTGGAAGAGTTTATGGTTCCGTGAATAAAATAGTGTGGGTTTGTTTAAGGTATTTACGGTGGATAAAGAGTGGGTTTGGGTTTGTTCATGGTTGGGTGGATGTATCGTGTGGCTTTGTTCATGGTACGGTGGATATATGGTGTGGGTCTGTTCATGGTAGGGTGGATGTATCGTGTGGGTTTGTTCATGGTAGGGTGGATGTATCGTGTGGGTCTGTTCATGGTAGGGTGGATGTATCGTGTGGGTTTGCTCATGGTAGGGTGGATGTATCGTGTGGGTCTGTTCATGGTAGGGTGGATGTATCGTGTGGGTTTGTTCATGGTAGGGTGGATGTATCGTGTGGGTCTGTTCATGGTAGGGTGGATGTATCGTGTGGGTTTGTTCATGGTAGGGTGGATGTATCGTGTGGGTTTGTTCATGGTAGGGTGGATGTATCGTGTGGGTTTGTTCATGGTAGGGTGGATGTATCGTGTGGGTTTGTTCATGGTAGGGTGGATGTATCGTGTGGGTTCAAGTCAATAAGATTACAATGAGGAAGATGCCACCGTGATGATGGGGTTCAGCTGCTTCCTCTCTTTTTCTATCCCTAATTTTTCCTATCTCTTCACTCCTGTGTGCTGTTCCTTCGCTAGAGTGACTGAGTGGTGAGAGAGAAACGGTGAGTGAGGGAGTGAGTGTGAGTGTATAAGAGTAAGTCAAGCAATGGGTGGCTGACGAGTGACCCAAGAATGAGTAAATGAGATGGAGTGAGAAGGCGGACAAACGAGTGGGTAAATGAGAATAAGGAATAAGAACATGAATACCTGTGTGTGTGTGTGTGTGTGTGTGTGTGTGAGAGAGAGAGAGAGAGAGAGAGAGAGAGAGAGAGAGAGGGGGGGGAGGGGGAATGAGGTGAATGAAAGAGGAGAAAGGATGAATGAAAGAGGGAGGATAGAGAGCGAGAAAGAGAGAGAGGGGGGGGAGGGTAAATGAAAGAGGGGGTGAGAGACAAGTGGGGCTCTGTTCCCACCCTCTTGTTGACGTGCACCAGGCGGGGAGGGACGGGGAGGGGAGGGGAGGCAGAAGCAGGGGAGGAACGAGGAGAGGAGGAAGAGTGAGGGTATGGAGGAGAAAAGCGAAAAGGAAGATGCAATAGAGAGTAAAGTGAAATGAAAGAGGAAGGAAGGACGAGAAGGACTTAGAGGGAGGAAAAGGAAGAGAGGGTGGAATGGAAGAATGAAGGATAAAAGAGGAGCAGGTGACAGTGATGATTAAGGAAAGAGGGAGGAAGGAGAGGGACTTTCAAGGGGAGAGGGAGGAACAGGACGAGGAGCAAGAGTGGACTAATGTAGGAGAAAAGGAAGGAGAAACTGTTGGAAGTAGAGGGAAAGAGGAAGAATGGAGAATAGCGATGAAATATACAGGAAAAAAAAATGTAGGATTAGATACGTAGGGTGTGACAAAGCATAACATTCACAGCGGCACACAGGACAGCCTGGGACTTGGGGTTGTACTGTAAGTGGATGGCTAGGCAGATTTCGTAAAACCTCTTCCTTAGCTATTTATTTATGCATATTACAGTTCAACACCATTTTGTATATTACTGTTGCAAATTATGTCTATATTAAAACGATATACCGCTACGTAACACAAGAGAATGTTCAGGAGCAATATGCAAAATAAATCGCTATGGATGTGGTGTTACGAAGCCTCCAATTCCATTCAGAATACACAGGCAGCAGCTTACACACACTGGTGGTAACATGGTGGCAAGTATGACAGAGCTATTTGTCACACTAGCATTTACAGGACTTGGTGTGATGGCTGCATATGAAAACAAAGATCATTTGGTTCACACTGTTAACAAGTGAAGACAAAATACTACAAATCTCAATAACAATGTAAGACAGTGGAGAGGGAGAGGGGAAAGGGTGAGGAAGGAAAAGAGGAAGAGACAGGTCGTAATGGTGAAGGAAGACAAGAGGTAAAGTATGAAGGAAGAAGGCGGAAAGAAAGTGAAGGAAGAGAGATACTAAACGCCGAAAGAAGGGGGATAGTAAAGGATGAAGGGTGAGTAATAGTAAAGGGTGAAGGGAGACATGGGTGGAGAAGGATGATGGTAGAGGGGAGTAGGAAAGCATGAAGGGAAAGGAAGAATGTACGAAGAGAGGGATGGTAAAGGATGAAGGAAGAGATGAATGATAATGGAAGAAGGATGACAGATGGCACAGAATGATGGATAAGAGAGATGGCAAAGAATGTTGGATGCGAAGCATGGTTAAGAATAAAGGAAGAGAGGCATGGTAAAGAATGAAGGAAGAGAGGCATGGTAAAGAATGAAGGAAGAGAGGCATGGTAAAGAATGAAGGAAGAGAGGGATGGTAAAGAATGAAGGAAGAGAGGGATGGTAAAGAATGAAGGAAGAGAGGGATGTAAAGAATGAAGGAAGAGAGGGATGGTAAAGAATGAAGGAAGAGAGGGATGGTAAAGAATGAAGGAAGAGAGGGATGGTAAAGAATGAAGGAAGAGTGGGTTGGTAAAGAATGAAGGAAGAGACGGATGGTAAAGAATGAAGGAAGAGAGGGATGGTAAAGAATGAAGGAAGAGACGGATGGTAAAGAATGAAGGAAGAGACGGATGGTAAAGGAAGAAGGAAGAGAAAGTAAAGGATGAAGAATGAGACGGATGTTAAAGGATGAAGGAAAAGAGATGGTAATGAGTGAAGGAAGAGAGGGATGAATGAGTGTAAAAGTAGAATGAATGGATGAAAGATGAGTGATAGGAATGGGTGAAGGAGGACAGGAAGGAAAAGGGATAGGAATGGGTGAAGGAAGATAGGAACGAAAGTGTGGAGGCAGACTGGAAGGAATGGATGAAGGAAGTGAGAAGGGCAAAGGTAAATGAAGGAGAAGGAAAGTGTGATAGAAGGAGGAAAGGGTAAAGGAGAAAAGTATGGAGGAGGAAGGAGAAACGAGTTGGTAAGGGGAAACAGGGGATGTAGGAAGAGAAAAAATGGAAGGAGGGGAGAAGGGTAGAGGAGAGGTGGAGGGGGAGAAGGGTAGAGGAGAGGTGGAGGGGGAGAAGGAAGAAAATGAGGGTGCGAGAAAGAAGACGTGTAGGAAGGGAGGGGAAAAAATAAGCAAGGGAGGCGAGAGCTGGAGAAGGAAGGGTAGGTGGAAAGCAGGGAAAGGACGGGGGCGGAGGGGGGGGGGGCGAAAGATGATTGGACGGAATAACAGCAAAAGGGAGGGAGTAAGAGAAGAAGAGGGAAGGAAGAAAAGAAAATAATGGTAAATATAACAAAAAAGAAGACAGGATTTATTAATGATTGAATACATGACTGGAGAGAATAAATAAGGGAAAGATCAGCCACATAAAATTCAATGTGAGACAGATTTAATTACTGCAGATTTGGTATAGCTAAACCCATCTGCCGCCAGCCTCAGCAATATAGGACGGAACCCAGCATTTTCATTGGTTAATAATGGGGGAATCCCGGGGGTAGGGGCCTACGAGCTTCGCGAGTATGACCCTATAGGCGAAGGGCGGTACGCATTGTATTCTTCCACCATAATGCCTCAGATAGGAGCCCTGGCCACTAATGGGTTAAGAGAGAATAAATGATGAGACAAAATTAAGGGGCGGAATGATGGGACAAAATTAATGGGCGGAATGATGAGACAAAATTAAGGGGCAGAATGATGACACAAAATTAAGGGGCAGAATGATGAGATAAACTTAAGGGGCATAATTACTGAAGAGAATTAAGGGACAGGATTACTCAGGAAGTATTGAACGAAGAGAGAAAACCGTGCGGCAGATGGGACGAATTTAAGGGAACCATTGGACAAAGCTAATGAAGTAAATTATTATATAGTTAATGAAGAGAAAAATAAGACAAATCATAAATGGCTACAATATTAATGGGAAAGCATGAAATCGCGACATTAAAGGTAAAGAGTTAATGGGGACTTACTAACTGTACAATGTTAATGGAAAAATAAAGATTATAAGACGCGATACACTGAATTAAGGAGAGAGAGAGAGAGAGAGAGAGAGAGACAGACAGACAGACAGACAGACAGACAGAGAACAGGATCAGGTGAAATTATTAAATATGTACGGTATACAAGTTAAAACATGAAAAGTTAGTAAAAATAGTAGGACTAATCAAGGGAGGACACGTAACGAGGAAAAAAAGGAACGAAAGGTACAAATATAACAAAGATAAAGCAGCGAGAAAGGAGACGTAAAAAATAAACAGGCAAATATTAGAACTGGCTGATTTTAAATAGAGGGTTGGAGCACAGAAAAGTGGTGTGAAGAAGAGGAAAGAATAAAAGGGACAGGACAGGGAGGCAAACATCAAGAAACGTTAGAGAGAGATATGGTAGGAAGAAGGGATGAGGAAGAGAAGGAGGAGGAGGAAAACGAAAACGCAAAAAAAACCTGTGATGCAATGAGAGGCAGGAATTAAGAAAATGCAAGAGGAAAGGAGAAGCAAGAAGACAGGAAATGAAGAAAGAAGTATAGAAAATGGATGATGATGACATGATTGACGACGACGACGACGACCATGATGATGATGATCATGATAATAATATTAATAATAGCTAATAATAATTAAGACAGGGAACATGGCAAAATAACACGTACGGTGCGGGAGCAGAAAAATAACTAAAATGAAGAGCAAGAAATGGCAAAATATGAGGACAGGAAAATTAAAAAACAGTAAAAGAAAATGATGGAAATAGTAAAAGGTAGGCAAAAAAAAAAAAAATAGGAATAAGGAAGTAGCGTTAGAGTATGATAAAGATGAAGTGAAGACGAGGCAAGAGGACCCCCCCAACCCCCTCTGTTCCTGACCCTCACCACCATGGCAGTGCCTCTTTAAGATACCCTCCCTCCCTCCACCTCTTTCCTTCCTTCCTTCTACTACACTCCTCACTCTTCCTGCAGTTTCTACTCCCTTCCTCTCCATCTCTCTTTTGTCCTGTCCTTCATTCCTCCATCCACCCTCCCAACTCTCCATGCCTGCTTCCTCTTTCTTCATATCCTCCTGTCCTCCTCTCTTCTATCATCCTACCCACGCACTCCCCTCTCATTTCTCCATCCCTACACTTCTACTCCCTCCCTCCCTTTTTCCTACCCTCCAATTCTTCCTCCTCCTCTCCTTCCTTTTCCTACCCTCCACTCTTACCTCCCTCCGCCTCTCGTGTCTTTCTTTGTTTCCTTCCCCCTTTCTTAACGTTCAAACTTCCCTTAGTCACCTTCATTTCCTTCACTGCCCCCACCACCACGTCTCTTCTTTCCCTCCTTCCCTCCTAATTCCCGATAATACCTCCTCTCTTTTCTTTATTCATCCCCTCCCTTCACACTCCCCAGCTCCTCTCATCGTCAAACTACTCCTCACCTTTCCTCTCCCCTCCTTCCTTCCATCCTTTCCTCCCAATTCTCACACCCCCTTCGATCTCGTTTTCTTTCTTCCATGTTTTCTCCTCGCCTGGTCTTTCATTCTCTACAACCTTCCTCTCTTCTCTCCTCTCGCATCCTTTCTTCCACTTTTCCTTTCTCTCTCTATTTTCTGTTATATTTCTTTATTTCCTTCTGCTTCTCCTCGCCTGTCCTCTCTTCCTTTATTTCCTCTCTCCCTCCTCCCCTTCCCCTTTTTTTCATCTAATTTCTTCTCTTCTGTTCCCATGACAATTTATCTCCCTCCCCCCTTCTCCCTCCACCTTCTCTCTTCTCCCCTCCTCGCTCTTCTTTCCTCTGCTTCCCACTCCCCTCCTCCTCTGCCCCTCTCTTTTCGTCTCCTTTCTCTTCCCCTCCTCTCCTCGCTTTCCTCTCCCCTCCTCGCCTCTCCAGGCTCCGTATCTCCCTCCTCTACCGTTATCTCCCTCGTATCTCCCTCACTCCGTCTTTCTCTCCCTCGCTCCTCTTCCTCCCTGCCTTTCTCCTTCCACGAAGATAAGGAGGAAGGGTGGAAGGAGGAGGAGGAAGGAGAGGGCGATAAGGAAAAGACGGGAGGAGGAGGAGGAGGAGGAGGAGGAGGAGGAGGACGTCGACGACGACGAGCTGTGCGGAAAGAGTGAAACGAGGGCAATAGGTAAGAAATGTAGAAGAGGGAGGAATATTACAAGAAGAATTAGAGAGGAAGTGGAAGTAAGAGAAAACGAGGAGGGGATAAGAGAGATAGGCAAGAAAGAGGGACGAAGAAGAAAAGAAGACAGAAAAGAATAAAAGGGGAAATGAGAAGTGGGGGAGAAAAGGGGGAGATATAAACGAGGAGAGAGGATATGTAGAAGGCGGGGGGGGGGGGACAGGAGGGGAAGGAGGAAGCTTGGGGAGAGATAAACAAGCAAGAAGTGGGAGGGGGGGAGGAAGAGAGGAGAGAGGCAAGATAAAAGGGGAGAGAGGCTGAGTGGTTGGGTGAAGAAAGGGAGGCACAGAAAACTGGGAGTGGGGAGCATGTGTGGAGAGGGAGAAAATGCGGAAAGTGGACTGGGAGTGTGTGTGTGTGTGTGTGTGTGTGTGTGTGTGTGTGTGTGTGTGTGTGTGTGTGTGTGTGTGTGTGTGTGAAAGATGAGGAAAGCAATGTCGAACAGAAGACAAAGAACAAAAGATGGGGAGAGAAGAGAAAAATGAAAGACTGGGGGAAGGAATAAAAGGGGGGGGGTGGAGAATCAAACTGAGAAGGAAAAGGGAACAGAAAAAGGATCAAGAATGAGGCAGCGTGGATGAGGGGAAAGCGGGAAGGGAGAATGGATAAGGATAGAGAGGAAATAAGGAGACAGAAGGAAAGAGGATGGTGGAAGAAGAATGCAACTAAGAGACGGAAAGGAAGAAGGGGCAGGGGATGAGAAAAGAAAAAAAAGGAGGGATGGAAGAGAGAAGGAACGACAGAGGAAAGAGGAAGAAGGAAGAATCAAGAGGAGGGTAAGGGACCTCACCACAGGCCCTGCATCAACACGCCACACACACACTCACGGCATGGAATAAATAAAGAAGGGGGCGGGTAAAGAGACGCAGAGGAAGAAAGGATGAACGTGAAGGAATGGAAGTAAAAAGAACAATGAAGGTGGAAGGAGGGAATAGGGTTAATGCGTAAAAGGTGAACAGAGGGAGACAAGGGAAACAAATACAGCTGATGTGCAGTTTGTTCCTGTGCATTCACTGAAGGCATGAAAACTGCATACCTATTTCTGCAATATGTATACGAATTCGCTGAAATCCGTGTGCTCACCTTCCACTATTTCTGATCGTTTTTATTTCCGGGAAGGCTGACCCCTTAAGAATCACTGGGGGTCACGCTCCCCAAATATGGCAATACGAATGAGTCCACTGTACAACATGTACTGAGATACCAAGGCCATTTCTGTAATCCGTTCACTATATGTAAGAATTTTTATTTAGGTGAAGGGGGCTGACTCCCATAAAATCATTGTTGGAAAATTGTATATAGTGAAAGACCTTCGGAGTAGCCTAACCAAAACTCACATGGGAAGTTTCCCGCGCGCGTACACACACACACACACACATGCTGAACCTCGCGCAACAGTATACAGCGTGTTTCCGAAAGTGATACCATCCTTGCTTCGTGGGACTAAGCAAGAGAAGCAAGAGGAGGATAAAGAGAGAGAAGGAAGGTGTAGCCTACATGGGGAAGAGGAGTACGAAGGTAAAGAGTGTACTGGTTGAAGAATTAAAGTGAAAATGAAAGAGAGAGAGAGAAACACGGGCATCAGATGAAAACAGCAG
>NC_136967.1:30486710-30504210 GCF_032717465.1 Coenobita brevimanus
CACCTGCCACTCCACTCCCTCACAGTACATTCCTCCACCTGCCACTCCACTCCCTCACAGTACATTCCTCCACCTGCCACTCCACTCCCTCACAGTACAGTCCTCCACCTGCCACTCCACTCCCTCACAGTACAGTCCTCCACCTGCCACTCCACTCCCTCACAGTACATTCCTCCACCTGCCACTCCACTCCCTCACAGTACAGTCCTCCACCTGCCACTCCACTGCCTCACAGTACAGTCCTCCACCTGCCACTCCACTCCCTCACAGTACAGTCCTCCACCTGCCACTCCACTGCCTCACAGTACAATCCTCCACCTGCCACTCCACTGCTTCACAGTACAGTCCTCCACCTGCCACGCCACTGCCTCACAGTACAGTCCTCCACCTGACACGCCACTGCCTCACAGTACAGTCCTCCACCTGCCACTCCACTGCCTCACTCCATATAATTACCCCGCACTTGTATGTACATCTAAAACACCACACCCTCCACTCCACACTCCACCTACTGCTCCATTCCCTCTAAATCCACACCACGTATCTAAAACTACACATCCTTTACCTGTCCCTCCAAACCCTTCCACTCTGCACCTACAATTCCACATCAGTATACCCTCCCAAAGCTACATCCACACTTCGCTGTTCCATACATCCACCTGCCACTGCACATCCATATACACCCACTACTCCACATTTTCACCTCTAATGCACCGGTCATTCCATACCACTCCACACCTCTCATCTGGCACCTCATTCCACATCATCCACTCACTGGTCTTGAAATACCTGTCCTGGAGCAAACACTTAAACCTGTTCTATCGCACATCAATCGCACTCCATTTCCTCCATCTGTCGCTACACCTTCTCCACCCATCACTCCATCTCC
The DNA here is from genome assembly GCF_032717465.1 of Coenobita brevimanus. NCBI lineage: Eukaryota > Metazoa > Arthropoda > Malacostraca > Decapoda > Coenobitidae > Coenobita > Coenobita brevimanus. Next base: position 30,487,600 of record NC_136967.1, read on the forward strand.
TCCACCCATCACTCCATCTCCTCCACCCATCACTCCATCTCCTCCACCCATCACTCCATCTCCACCTATCATTCCATCTCCACCCATCACTCCATCTCCACCTATCACTCCATCTCCACCTATCACTCCATCTCCTCCACCCGTCACTCCATATCTTCCACCTATCACGCCATCTCCTCCACCCATCACTCCATATCTTCCTCCTATCACGCCATCTCCTCCACCAGTCATTCCATATCTTCCACCCGTCACTCCATATCTTCCACCTATCACGCCATCTCCTCCACCCGTCACTCCATATCTTCCACCTATCACGCCATCTCCTCCACCCGTCACTCCATATCTTCCACCTATCACGCCATCTCCTCCACCCGTCACTCCATATCTTCCACCTATCACGTCCACCTCTTCTGTCAATTACACAAGCTCCTCCATTTTCATTTTCAATCAATCGTTTCATCTCTCGTTCAACATTTCTGCCAATTACTCCGCCTTCCACCCTTCAATCCACCTGTTTACCTCATCCAGTCATTCACCCGTCACCCAGTCTCTTCTACGCTTTCCGTTCCTCTTCTCGTCTTCCACCTGGAGAGAGAGAGAGAGAGAGAGAGAGAGAGAGAGAGAGAGAGAGAGAGAGAGAGAGTAGAAGTGAGGAGGGGTGGTGAGGACTGTGGTGGTGGGGGGGGCGGAGTGGAGGAGTGAGTAACGGTCCTGGTGCGCGCGCCGTCTTGACCCAGTGACCGAGCGATACAAAATGCCACTCTTGTAAGTTGCGCCGGCTCTACACGCGCACGCACACGCCGCACTCACGCAATATCACGCATGCACCATACCTCCATACCTGAAATACACCTATATCAAACACAGAGGCCGACACCCGAACAACATTAGGAAACCGGAACGTTCATTTTCACATTGCGGTGGTGCCACGTTGACAACCCGCCTTGGTGCGCATATTGGAACTATCTCCTAGGATCACTCCGTCTCTTACGCATTTACCACACCTAACCACGGCTTAAAATGTAATCCAAAGTGGCATTTACAAGAATTAACTAAGCAAACCGGAAATGATAGCCTCTTTAACGTTGCGGTGGTGCCATGTTACAACCCATTTGTACACGTACTGAAACCTCTCCTGGACTTGTGAAAACTTTAACACGCTTAAGCAAACAACCACATTTTTAAAAATCTGCCAAAAATCTAATCTAGGAGCCTGTGCAGGAAGAAATGGAGGAAACCGGAACCGACAGTCACTTGACACTGCGGTGGTGCCAAGTTTACAACCAGTTACGGAGCGCATATGGAAAGCTTGACTACACGCGCTATCTCTTCACATTCACCTCACTTACCACACTGAAACTGCCTACAAGCACAGAGGCCTGTACGGGGGGGGGGGGTGATCTACATATTAGGCAGTTAGCCTCTTCACTACGATGACTGTCACTGCCAGATGATGTGATTCAGCATCTTGGATACAACTTAGCGGTGGCGTTAATGTAGCAACTATTATTAACCTCCCCTACAAGACGTTTACAAGACGTCGTCCACAACCTGAAAATAATTGAAAAGCAGCAAGAACGAAAGTCAAGTCACCCGCCATGTAACTGATTCTTTAAACGACCACGGACAGCACCTACTGTATTTGATTCCGACGCAGGCACTTTATCACAAAGCTCATTAATTTATGTAAGGATACATCCCTAGAAAATAAATGGTGTTATATTTTCTCACTGAGGTGGTGCCATGTTTACGGCACATCTCTGTAAATCCAGGAAGGTAAAAGTACAACACACTGGATACAGATTATACCAACGAGAGGCTCAGCATCCGTCTGTGTGACTGCCAGGCCAACGATATGACGACAAGGCCACAATTTACCGATAACGAATATATATATATATATATATATATATATATATATATATATATATATATATATATATATATATATATATATAAAGCGGGCCTATTACACTTGGTTCACAGACTACACACACATCCAAAGCCACTACAACACTACGATTACACTTACATGCACTTCTCACCCTACATACAATCTCTACCAGACAGCCTAAGCCACTTGGTAGAGATACAGTACACTGGCTGTATCGTCCCGACTGTGGTAGGGATAGGCCGGTCCTGCAATGGACACTCAAACGGATATTTCCCATATATATATATATATATATATATATATATATATATATATATATATTATATATATATAATTTATATATAATTTACATATATGTATATATATTATATATATAATTTATATATATATATATATATATATATATATATATATATATATATATATTACACCGGCAAAGAAATCCACAACAGTCCCGCCACGTTTCCAATTCAAATATAAGTAAATCTCTTCATGCACGAACGCCAACTCATTAGCCCCTTTAGGCCAAGGACATTATTTTATGAACTTCATGCTGCTTAGTGGACACTTGATTCTGGAATTACACTGTATACGGCCTTCACTCCTACCCTCACAGCGACGGGGCTCTCTCAACATGAATACAGTAGTCTGGCACTAGGAAGAATATAAGGTCATCGAGGTGAAGGGTATAACACTAAATTAGTCACATACAGCAAAACACTTCAACCGATACAAAGAACACTGACTAGTTGATGCCAGGTACGTCACTGCCGGTATGGTGTTGCCGCCGCCACACACATGCTGCAGCGTCCAATGGCTGAAGGAGTTAATGAAGCCTTTGACTCACTTTCAGTTGCTAGTATTAACCCGAAAAATGTAGGGCCGTCGAAAAAAAAAAAAATCGTACAGAGCTGTTAAAACAATATGGCCAGCAGTTGGAGTGAATATGATGTATGAAGTGACATTAGCAGTAATGCCATGGTGCCACGTTTATCAATAAACACCGCCCCCTCCCCCATAAAAAAGCAGCAAGCACTGACGATACTCCTCTGCACGACAAAAAGAACCACGCAAAATGAATAGCTGAGTTTATGATTTGGCAACTCTCTCTTTGTCTGTCTGTCTGTCTCTGTCCGTCTCTCTCTCTCTCTCTCTCTCTCTCTCTCTCTCTAGCACGAACAAGCAGGAGGAGATTTGAAGGTCCACGTACAAAAACAATAATTATACAAGCCAATACGTTCGTCTGCAACTCGTGCACCCATCAGAAAACACAATATCCACCATGGCCACCCTCATGGCGTCTTCCATACAAATAACAGCCCAACATGACCGCCCTCGACCTCTGATGTCATACACCACGTGACAATCGAACATGGCGGTAAACATACGATCAAAACAGCGCAGTCGAACATGGCCGTCAACAGAGACAATCCAACGTGGCCGCCCTCAGCGTACGGTACGTGGTTATCGAAATACAGTACACTACGGCACACACCACGGCACACACTACGGCACACACACCACGGCTGCCCCAGACCTATAGTGCAGTCAAAACAGGTGACAACTGAACACGGCGCCCGTCACCCCCCAGACGGCAGCCATCAAACACGTGATACTCCAAACTTGGCCAGGGTTCTATCCAACATGGCCAGGGTTCTATCCAACATGGCCAGGGTTCTATCCAACATCGCCAGGGTTCTATCCAACATGGCCAGGGTTCTATCCAACATCGCCAGGGTTCTATCCATCACGTGACGTCATCAGGAAGGGCGGCTACGGCTAGTCACGTGGGCACCGAACCACGGCAAATAAGGTCCAGTTCAGGCACGGGAAAGGTGGCGCGGCGAACCACTGATGCTTACGGGGAAAACACGACCGAAGCTTTCTAGAACTTCCTACCAGGGGCGAACGTGAAGGGCATGGCGAGGATGAATGAGGAAGGGCTGGGCAGAGTGACGGGAGGGGGGGGGGGCTGGTACGGCAGAGAGAGAGAGGGAGGGGGGTCGGAGAGAGACAGGAGGCGCAGGGAGAGGCAGGAGGGCCAGGAAGAAAGACGGGTAACAGGGATACACAGGTGAGGCAGAAAGAGCCAGGAGAGGCAGGGAAAGCCAGGGGAAGCAGGGAGAGGCAGGGGGGGCAGGGAGAGACTGAAGGGCCAAGGAGAGCAAGAGGGGACAGGGAGAAACAGGAGGGCCAGGGAGAGACAGGAGGGCCAGGGAGAGACAGGAGGGCCAGGGAGAGACAGGAGGATCAGGGAGAGACAGGAGGGCCAAGGAGAGACAGGAGGGCCAAGGAGAGACAGGAGGGCCAGGGAGAGACAGGAGGATCAGGGAGAGACAGGAGGGCCAGGGAGAGATATTAGGGTCATAGAGACAAGAGGGTCATAGAGACAAGAGGGTCAGAGAGAGACAAGAGGGTCAGAGAGAGACAAGAGGGCCAGAGAGAGACAAGAGGGCCAGAGAGAGAGAGACAGGAGGGCCAAGGAGAGAGACAGGAGGTCCAGGGAGAGACAGGAGGGTCAGAGAGAGACAGGAGGGTCAGAGAGAGACAGGAGGGTCAGAGAGAGACAAGAGGGTCAGAGAGAGACAAGAGGGTCAGAGAGAGAGAGACAAGAGGGTCAGAGAGAGACAAGAGGGCCAGCGAGAGACAAGAGGGTCAGAGAGAGAGAGACAAGAGGGTCAGAGAGAGACAAGAGGGCCAGAGAGAGACAAGAGGGCCAGAGAGAGAGACAGGAGGGCCAAGGAGAGAGACAGGAGGTTCAGGGAGAGACAGGAGGGTCAGAGAGAGACAGGAGGGTCAGAGAGAGACAAGAGGGTCAGAGAGAGACAAGAGGGTCAGAGAGAGACAAGAGGGTCAGAGAGAGACAAGAGGGTCAGAGAGAGACAAGAGGGTCAGAGAGAGAGAGACAAGAGGGTCAGAGAGAGACAAGAGGGCCAGCGAGAGACAAGAGGGTCAGAGAGAGAGAGACAAGAGGGTCAGAGAGAGACAAGAGGGTCAGAGAGAGAGAGAGACAAGAGGGTCAGAGAGAGACAAGAGGGCCAGCGAGAGACAAGAGGGTCAGAGAGAGAGAGAGACAAGAGGGTCAGCGAGAGAGAGAGACAAGAGGGTCAGCGAGAGACAAGAGGGTCAGAGAGAGAGAGACAAGAGGGCCAGGGAGAGACAAGAGGGCCAGGGAGAGACAGGAGGGCCAAGGAGAGACAGGAGGGCCAAGGAGAGACAGGAGGGCTGGGGATGACGTGGGGAGGTCATTGACACTAAGGGCCGCGTGCTGCTCTCTCACCCCTTCTTCCCTCCCCCCCCTCTTTCTCTCTCTCTCTCTCTCTCTCTCTCTCTCTCTCCCTCCTGTAAGCACCCATTCCTTGTAATTTCTCTCTCCTCTCCCAGTCACTTCTCTCCATTTCCTCCCTCACCCATTACCCCTTTCTGCATCTTCCATTCCTCTTTCATTTTCTTTTTTCACATATTTACCTCCTTCTCTTCGCCTCTCCTTCCCCATCCATCTCTCTCTCTCACTCTTCGTAAATCTGTCCCTTTCTCCCTATCCCCTCTCTCCCCCTCTCTGCCCCCTTTCCTTTCCTCTCCTTCCTTCACCCCTTTCATCCACGACCCTCCCTTCCCCAGTCAATACCCCCTCCTCATCCTTCACATTGTAACCCCTTTCCCCCCTCCCCACACTCCCACCCCTCAAACTCTGTCCCTCTCCCACCCTACACGCACTTTTCCCTCACCACCCCACACCCTGCTTTTTCCTTCTCTCTTCCCCACATGCCTTCTTCCATCTCTGCTCTCGTTATCTGTAGCTCATAAAACAGACATCACAGTCATCCTGCTCACTACCAAATTCCCTCACCCGTCTCCTTCCTCGCCCCCATCCACGTACTCCTGACCTCACTATCTTAACCTCTGCTTCCATTTCTTTCTTTCACCCGTCCTTATATCCCTCACCCTAATACTCCATATCCCTCATGATCTCTACGGTACGGTACCTCGTCCCCTTCCCTTCCTGCCAAGTGCCATCTCCCACTCTTCCCTCTATCCTCTTCAATTACTTCAATCTACCAAAATACGATCACCCCCTAACTCCCATAAAACTCACCTTTCCTTCATCCCTACCTCTCAAACGCCCAATCTCCCTTACCTCCTACCACTCCATCACCTCAACTCCCCCTGCCCCCTCTTCTACCCCAATTCCTTTCGCTAACCAAGCCCCTTTCCCATCCGCCAGACCCCAACAAACCCCTACCATCTCATTCCCTCTCCCCTTCTCTTCACGTCTCTCTCCAACTCCACCTCCACATTCCCTCAACCACCCACACCTCTTCCATTTACCTCCCGTTCCTTCCTATTTTTCCTTCTGCTCTTCCTGTAACCTTCCCCCTTCCTTCAGCTTCAACCTCCTCTCCTCTTCCTGTACCCTCCCCCTTCCTTCATCCTCAACCTCCCCTCCCCGCACCCGACCCAACACGCCCCCCGAGGCTGAAACAGAACCCAGGGGCAATATGAAAGTTGGTAGACACAAAAAATACAGCACAGAGGGAACAAAACTGAAAAGGAAGAATGTGAGGATTAGGAAAAGCAAAGATGAATATGGTAAAAGAAGAAGGCGGAAGAGTAAAACAGAAGGCAAGACGATATCTGGACAAAAGGTAAGAAATGACGAAGATGGGGAAAATGAAACATGACGATGACGACGAGGAAAAGACGTGGACGTCATGGATTGGCCTATATTTCAAAATTTAAGTTGGAATTTCAATACGAAATGAAAAACAAATTCAACCGACTGCACCAGAAGCCAACGAAAATGAACACAACCACCACAAGCAAACTAAAGAACAACAACAACAAACAAACAAAGGTGAAGGTCGCAATGGCTTCCTCTCTCTCTCTCTCTCCATTAGTCTTCTATTTTTTTTTATCGTCTTTTCTTCACTACATCCTTCCTCCCTTCCTTATACACGGCTTTTGCCCTCATTCGTCTCACCATTCATTTCTCTTTGTCGCCTTCCTTTTCCTATCTCATTATTCTCTAGCATGTCCTTCTTCCGTCATTTTTACCTTCATTTTTTCCATGCCTTCTCGTCACATTTCCCGTCTTTTTCTCCCTTTTCCATCTTCCTCTTTTATAGCATTCTCGTTTCCTGCCCAATATCTCGCCTTTTCTTTACGTTCTTCCTTCCTCCCTTCCAGTCTCGTTTCCTTCATTTCCCTTCCTTCAACCACCTTTTCCTTCCTTTCCCATCTCCACTCTATTTTTTCCCTCTCTCCCCCACTCTTTCCCCCGGCTCGGTTCCTCCACCTCCTCCTCCTCATCTTCCTCCTCCTTCCCCCTCGGCTTTTTCCTCCCCACTGCCTCCTTCCTGCAGCACGGGTGAACGAACTGGGGTGCAGCAGCTGTCACCCTACCCGCCACACCACACCACACCACTGAACCACCTCACACCACACCACCGAACCACCTCACACCACACCACCGAACCACACCACACCACAAACCACCTCACACCACACCACCGAACCATATCACACCACACCACACCATAATACCACTTCACACCACATCACCGAGCCATATCACACCACACCACACCGACGAACCACCTCACATCCCACCATCCCACACCGCACTACACAACCCAAACACACCACACCAAACCACACCTCATAACACACATCACATCTCTACCACCACAACACACATTACAAATCCACTACCATGACAGCACACTACCACTCATGGGTCACCACAGCACCTCGTCTGCACAGCATATTCCTATCACACACAGCTCCATACCTATACACTATTCGTAACACAGCACCACGTGTATCACATCCTCTACTTAATACTCCAAATCTTAACACAGCCCCATACCTACCAGCACACTATATCACCACAACTCTTTTTACACTTTCACACAGACCACACCCAACACACCGGTATGGACAGGTCACAACACTACACCATACACAGCATCACACCATACCGCAACAGCTACTTATCACAGCACCAGCACAGCACCACGTCCGAAATATACACAACACGTACAATATTCTAAAACAGCACCATGTTGCCAAGACGACAGCACACCCTAAATATAAACAGCAATCGCCTACCGTACCGTACCAACACACAGGCCAAACTGTTACACTATCACTTCACTCATACTCCACCCACCTACACACCATCCACCAACATACACTCGGTCTAAATACAACCTCTCCCACCTTCACTTCCCTAAATTCCTCACCTACACATTACCACCTATATCGGCACATACTCACATACTACACTCCATTCACCTATCCACACTTAATCCACCTACATTCCATCCACTACTACTTCACCTAATTACACTTCATCTTCCACCCAAAGCACCTACCTCTCACTCACCTAACCTACCTACTTACCTCCTTCACCCACCCAACGCACCTACACCTCAGCTACCTACACCTTATCCAAGTACACTTCACCCATGGACACCACCTCACCCACCTACTCTCCACCACACTCGCCTACCACCTCATCCACCTACACTTCACCCACTCAAACACTTAAGCTTTCCCACGCCATTCACTAACCCGATCCACATTCTTGACACCAATAGCTCTTCCTCTCTCTCGCTCTACGCCTTTAATTTACGTCCACCTGCCAGAAACACACACACACTTAGATCGAGAAAGAATGGCTTGGCTAAAGTTTGTCTTTATTTATTAACGGAAGGTTCTGTTTATTTGTTCTGCATTAGTAATCATCGTCTCTGTCTTCCTTTCTTGTTTTCTTCCCCCTTCATCCTACTTCCTCTTCTTCCCTCTCTTATCGCCTCTCGACTCACTTCCTCTTCTCTCTACTTATTTCCTCTTTTCAATCACTTCCACCTTTCCCTATTTACCTCTCCATTCCACATCTCCCAACTGTCACGTTTCTCCCCACTTCATTCTCTCTTCATTCCTCAATTCTCCCCTTTTAATTCATTCACTCAACCCCCTACCCACTCCCTCCCACTCCTCACTACTCCTCCTACCCTCTCCCTCCCTCTCTTACTATTCCCTTTACCCTCTCCCTCCCTACCTCTCCACTATTCCTCCTACCCTCTCCCTCCCTTTCCTCAGTAATCCCCCTATCCTCTCCCTCCCTTTCCTCACTATTCCCCCCACCATCTTCCTCCCTCTCCTCACTATTCCCCCTACTCTCTCCCTTCCCCCCTCCTCACTATTCTCTCTTCACACGACCAACCTTCCACCCATCCACCATCTACCTCTCCCTTCCTCGCCCTGCCACACTCCCCCTCACCCCACTGCACTCTACCCTTCTCCCTGTCTAGCAAACTACTCTCCCCACTAAAATACTTTCCCTCCTTCACTCTTACCCCACCTCTCCCCTTCAAACTCCTCTCCTCAATTTAGCCTCCTCAATGTGAAGATTCTGTCTCTCGTGTATCTACAAGTGGAGGAATGCGGATGAGGGAGCTGCTTTCTAGAGGCGGGGAGGGGAGGGGAGAGGAGGGGAGGATGGGAGAAGAGAGGTGGGGAGGGGGAGGGGAAACGGAGGGGGTGGAGGAGGAATTATATGAGTGGGGTGGGTGTAGGGAAATGAATGGGAATGGGATGAAGGAGGAAACACAGGGGGAGTGGGGTGGGGAGAATGTAAAAGAGTGGATTAGGTGAGGAAAGGGAGATGAGCAAGAGGGTGGAGGAGAAGGCAAACCTATCTAAAGAGTGGAAAGAGAGGACGGGGTGGTAGAGAGAGAGAGAGAGAGAGAGAGAGAGAGAGAGAGAGAGAGACGCAAACCAGCGCATCACACACACATACATACAGTACATACATACACACACACACACAATATCTATCTATATATATCTATCTATATGTATATATATACATACATCCCTTTTCTGTCCAACTCTCTAATGCAAGAGTTAACCGTTACTCCCAGTCTTTCATTTATGCAACAGGTCAGCTCTGGAACTGTTTCCCTCTGTCTGTATTTCCTGCTGCCTATGATCTCCAGTCTTTCAAACGCAGTGTGTCCAGGCATCTCAAAATGATCGGATCTTGAATTTGGCTCTCTATTGTATTTTGTTTTTCTCTTGGAGGGAACTGTTACTGCGGGCTCATGGCCTTTGGTTCCTTCTTCCTCGCATAAAAAAAAAAAGGGGTACCCGGCGTTGCCTGGCCATAAAGGCTAACAGTCTAATCCTATTTATTCTAGTCCAATCTTTCATTCTATTCCAGAAAGCCCATGTTCCTCTTATGCTTTTGAACAAGGATTATAAGAGGTCCAGGAACTTTCTATTTCAGCTTTCGGAGAGTAACGCACAGTATTTCTGTGCACTTATTTACTATTACCGATGACCTCAAACGACCTCGGAGGTCAACCTCACATAGCCTATGTTCGACCTGGAGGTCATGTGAGTCTCCATGCCAAAAATTGGGCTGCAGGGGTACCCGAAATTGCTCGGACCAAAAAGGCGAACACTCTAACGGTGACCTCAAATGACCCACATCTGAATTTTGACCCCCCTAAAAGCATCCTTGGGTCACCGTGATTCAGAATATAGGTCTGTGGGTCTCTGGCCCGTGGTTTGGGTGTGGCTGAAGGTCAAACAAACAAACAAAACAGCTATTATACATATATATACCAGTGTACCTGCGTGTGTGTGTGTGTGTGTGTGTGTATATATATATATATATATATATATATATATATATATATATATATATATATATATATATATATATATATATATATATATATATATATATATATGACATTGCCTCACACAGAGACAGAGGCAGACACACAGACACGCGAATAGATAAAAAGAGAAAGAGAGAAAGCGAGGGTTGGTTCCTACCCACCAACTGGCGTGTGATGTGTTGCCTCAACACAGGCTACTGCAACACCACCACTGCTGCCACCACTATCACCAATACATCTACCGTCATTTCCACCACTACCATCACCCACTGGTACTGCTACCACTAACACCACCACCACTCCTACCAACACCACCACTCCTACCAACACCACAACGACGAAGAATACCGTCAATACTAACACTAAAACACTACAACAACAACTACCTCTAACAACAGTACATCAATAGTTATCAACACCGCTAAAACCACTACTATCACCACAACCACTAACACCACTAACACAACGACTGCCTCCACTATTAACACCTCCATTACCACTACCACTACAAGTACCACACCACCACCACCACAGCTGCTACTACTAACACCCTTAACACAACGACTGCCTCCGCTATTAACATCTCCACGGCCACTGCCACTACAACTAGCACCACCACCATCACCACAGCTGCTTGTACTAACATCACTAACACAATCACTACCTCCACTACCACTATAATTACCACCACCACCACAACTGCTGCTACTAATACTCTGACTAATACTACTGCTACTATTTCTTACTATTATTATTGTTAATATTATTACTGTTATTACTACTACTACTACAATTATTATTATTATTATTATTATTATTATTATTATTATTGTTATTATTATTATTATCATTATTATTATTTTTCTTTTACAACTACTACTATGACGATGGAGCCACTCACTCAGCATACTTGCCACAGCACCAATATCGCTGCCTCTTAAATCTGATGCCGTATTTACAACAACGTAATATTCACTGGCCTATCACCGCAGCCATCACCACAATACTACAGCAACTTCCGTCACATCTACAACCACACCTACCGCCCTACCACAACTACCACCATACGGTACCTAACCCACCACCACAACAACTGCCAGGTACCACTTCTCCCACTACCACAATTCCTACCACCACAACAACCATATCTACAACCATTACCACCACATCTACCCTCCTTTATGAAGTTCCTCAACAAAAAAAGATGCTACCTTATTCTCACGCACACACGCACATGCACACGCACACAACAGCCCCACACGCACCCACACACGCAAATTATTTCATCCGTTCAGGCACACAGTTATGATTTCGATGCACGCAACGCACACACACACACGTACCCATACACACCCGAAATTATACACACACATGCCCACACACAGTAACTTAATCCAGTCATATAAATTCCTACTCATACAGCTGCATCTCTCTCTCTCTCTCTCTCTCTCTCTCTCTCTCTCTCTCATACACACACACACACACACACACAAAGTCCCTCACGTCATTCACCCAGTGGGCAAACTCCACTCGCCCCCAATAAACTTCCCCCTCCCCACACACATCCACCTAGGCTATTCCACTTAGCTATTTCCCTCTATCCACTGCAATCCACTTCCCACCCTACTTCTCCAGCCATTACGACATCCCAGGTCATCCTTTTTGACGTCTAATAACAGCAAATCACTCCTGCCCCTCCCCCACCTAAGCTCCTCCCCCACCACTCCCCGCCTTCCCACTTCCTCATGTATCCCTTCGCCCATTTAGGCAATTTCAACAATTTACCCACTCAATTACACCACACCACGCCCCATTCTCATCCCCAACCTTCACCCCGCCCACGTCCACCGACCCACCCAATCCCCCTAACGCCACCCCACCTCCCCACTCCATCTTCTATACTTTTCCATAGTCCCCCCTCACTCACTAATTCCCACTCTCGACACCACTCACCTCCTCACCGCCTCTTCAAACACTTCCACCCACCCGGTCAGTCGACACCAGATACTCTCTCCACCCCGTTAGGTTCAAAATCTTCAACTAGCCCCATTCACCCCTCCACCAGCCCCAGCGGTCCTGCTCCACAACTATCCCTAACCAATCACCCGCCTCCCTCAAACGCCACCAGCCGACGCATCCCACTCAACCACCCTACTTCACCACAAGCCTTACCCAATCAACCAGCACAGTAGGTAACTAAACCAGCTCCCCCTCACTCACCAACCACCCACGCACCCCACTCCATCACCCCACCTGCAGCCACTTCCACCCCCCCTCCCTCCACCTTTCTAGGCACTACAACGCTCCTACTCCCCTCTCCCCCCAGCACCCCAGGCACTCCCCCCTCCCCCTCCTCCCACCCTCACTCCCACGCTCTACATATTCAGGTAGAGTCGTCACACTCTCTCCTACTCCACTCCACTCCACTCCCGCCCAAGTGGGGGTGACGCCACGCCAACTCACACACTCACACCCGCACATATACACGTACATGCATACACATAACGGCATACATACACACAGGCATATCACTTCAAGGCAAAATCAAACACAAAGACTATCTTACACGCAGATTGAGTAGCGCGAGCGCGCGCACAGACACACACACACACACACACACACACACACACACACACGTCAGATTCGAACACCCTCGCGCACACAACCTACAAGCCACGATCATCTCATCTCTCACCCTTCCCCCTCCCCCCCCCCACACAAACCCATCACCACCTCACACACTCTCCCCGCACCGCTACCTTCATCTTCACCAGCACCTCCATGCATCCTGATATCCACATCTCCATTCCACAACCTCACCCATACACTCATCCAGACACACCTCTAGGCTTCTGTCACCCCAACATCTACTGTACACCCCTCACACACACACACCCTCGTTAAGCCTACCTATACTTAAATCTTCCCTCATATCTCCCAACATTCATACTTAAACCTTCCCTCACATTAAACCACTTCCACTCCAGCAAATATCTACCTACCATACTCACTCTTCCACTTCTACACCTCCCCCCCCACCCACACCTCCCACTCCCACCACCACTTCTCCTTACAATCCTTGTTATATATCTCTAATCAATTGTTCTTGCATATCTCTACTCCTTTCCGTTCCCCTTCCGCTCTCACCTCCACCAACACCTCCACCCTCTTATAATTACACCTTCTCTCGCTCCCACTCGCACTTTTACACGCATATACCCTCGTACTCACCCACCCACACCCACTTACAATCACCCACTTTCCGGCAACCACTGTTTCCCCCACACTCATCCACATAGTTCCTTTTACACACACACACACACACACACACGTTAAAGCTACCTCCCCAAGATCATCACATCCACATTCTTCCCCACACCGTCAGCTCCTCCGTCGAGAAAGGTAAATAAGAGATACAAGTTTTCCTGCTGGCTGTACGTTGGCAAGCTCTTCAATTTTCTTGCAAGCTGAACAATAGTGAACTTTCTGGGAATGAAAGAAGGGGAAGAGATGGATGGAGGATGCAGGCAAAATCAAGAAAAATAAAGGAAAAATAACAATGAGGTGTCCCACAGTAAGAAAGAACATGTAATGGGGAGGGAAGGGAAAGGGGAAAACAATATAAGGCAAAGGAGACGGGTGAAATGAAGAAGAAATGGAACTGCATCTGGGAAAGACGAATACAACTTATGAAGGAGGAAAACACACGAAGAGAAAAGGTAAGAGAAACAGGCAAGGAAAGAGAATGACAAAGTATAAAAAAGGAAAATAAGGTGGAAATTATATGAAATAGGAGAACGAGACAGGGAAGAAAAAGGCCAATAAGGGGACGGGACTAACCTACGATGCAACAAGGATAATAACGTGTGGATGAAGCTGCAAAAGATAACTACTGGCAAAGGACAAGGATAAAAGGTAAGGGGAAGAACATGAAATAATGCAAAAGGAAAAGAGGAAAGGGGGATCAGAGGAGGCGGGAGAGGGGGAGTAAGACGTGACAAGAAGGAAAAAGCAAGGAAGAACGACGAAAAAGCAAAGATAAATGAAGACAAAGGGCGGGGACAGAGGACGCAAGAAAAATATGAGCAAGAAAGAGGACAGATGGGCGCTGTGACAGGGAGAAAGGGAGGGAATATGAATGAGACAAGAACATGGAACAAGGAAGAGGAAATTAGAGGTGGGGGTGTAAAAATACGCAAAAAGAGTGATACCAAAGAAAGGAGAACATGAAGAGGAACGCATTAGAAACAGATAAAATGACAGAGAATATGGAAACATTCATAAAAATGGATACAGAAATGAAGGAATGAAAAGCTTGGAATGGAGGACAGGAAATGTAAAATGTAAATGGACGAGGGAGAGGAAGTAACTAAACAAGACAGAAAGGAAAAACAAGGGATATGATAACCTGAAATATTAAAAATGAAATGAGAGAAGAGGGAAGAGAGGAAAAAACTGACGAAATAATATATGGAAGGGAAGATGGATAAAGTGGGGATGACGAAGAAAGGAAAAGAAGGAATGAAGGAAGGAAGGAAGAGGGAAGGATGAATGAAAACAAAGGAAGGGTGGAAGAATAAAAAATAGAAAAGGAAGGAAGGAAGTGAACACTAAGCTGAGTGGCCCGATATTCATCATAAGATGTGCTGGTGGTAGGGTGGGTGTATGAGGGAGGTAGGAGAGGGTGAGCGGGAGGGAGGAGTGTGTAGGAGTGTGGACGGTGTGTGTAGGAGGGAGGGTAGGAACGTGTGTGTGGGAGGGAAGGTGTGCGTGGAAGGGAGGGAGGGAAGAGTGTGGGAGGGAGGGTAGGAATGTGTGTGTGGGAGGAAGGGAAGGTAAGATGGGGTGGGTATGCGGAGGGAGGGTATGTGGGAGGGAGACTGTTGTAAATGATGAGAGAAAGAATATGAAAAATGACCAAAGAAGGGAGGGGAAGGGGAAGGGAATGGGGAGGAGAAGCAGGAAGAAAAGACGTGAGGTAAAGGTGGATGACACAAAGCAGAGGTGAAAAAGTGGAAGAGAAAAGGAAGGAGGAGGAGAACAGAAGAGGAGGGACAAGAAAGAGAAGGAAGAGAATATACTGTACGGTGGTCAAAAAGTTTTAAAACGATCCGATAGGGAGAGAGAGAGAGAGAGAGAGAGAGAGAGATGGGGGTCACCTATTTCTACATAGATACATAGACTACACCCTTCTTACGGTGCTCTTGTCAGTGGTAGGCCTAACTGATATAATTTCGTACGAGATAAATTTCGTACGAAACTTTTCAAACCCGCACAGGTGGCCCTTGTCCTTCCTCAGCAGAATATAATCGTCGCCAAACACTTGTACTCATATTTACACAAACTTAAACTTTCGAGATCCACAACTTACACGCACACCCACACCCACATATCTATATCTATCTATCTATATATTATATACATATATACAGATAGATAGATAGATAGATAGATATAGGTAGATAGATATGTATTTACTTCGGGCGCCTCTAAACGATCCTCATCAGTTCAACAAATATCATTCACTCTGTAAGGCTCAAAAACAATATCCAGTAAAACATATATATAAATGCATACACAACACCTTCACTACGACAGGGTTCTTAACGCAGCGTAGTGAGGGGTTAAGAATAGGACAAGAGGAAGTGAGGAGGGAGGTTGGCAGGGGAAAAAACAAAGAATGCAGGGTGCATGAAAAGAGAAGTAAGGGAGAGAGGAAGGGAGAAATGAGGGAGGATGAGAAAAATGAAGGAGGGAGGAGGAGGAGGAGGAGGAGGAGGAGGAGGAGGGAAATGAAGGGTAAAGAAATATAGGGAAAAGAAAATCATGTAGAGAAATGTGGGGAAAAGAAATGATGGAAGATAAGTACGGTAGGGAAAGTTGGGGAGGTGGGAAGAAGTGAAACAGGAAAGACTGAAGAAACAAAGGAAGAAGGGAGGATGCACGAAGGGAGTTGTGAGGGAGGGAAGAGAAGGGCAGGGAGGAGAGCCAACACTACTCCCTGACCCTGACTGACCCCCA
>NC_136967.1:30509210-30519210 GCF_032717465.1 Coenobita brevimanus
GAGGGAGGGTGAGGGTGGTGAGTGTAGCAGTGTGAAATTACCCGTGGTCAATGGATCGACTCCCGGCCACGTCCGATACTCTCACCCGTGACCTCGCCTTCCTCCCTCCACCACCACTTTTCCTTGTCTTCCTCTTCCCTCCTGCTTCCGCCTCACATCTCTCGCTTGATACAAATTTCTCCCCCTCCTTCACGTCTCCAAATTCCTCCCTCTCCTTCACGTCTCACATTACTTCCTCTTGCACCACCCTCACTCTTCTTCATTCCTTCCGCTCCTCCCTTCCTCACTCCTCTCCGTTCTTTCTGCTCCTCCCTTGTACCATCCACTTCCGTCTCTACCTGCTTACTCTCCTTCTTCTCTTCCTCTTTTCCTCCCTCCCCTCAATCTTCTACTCCTCCATCACTTCCTTCAGCTTTCCCCACATCCCCTCCCCCTTCACTCTCCCCACCACCTCTCACTTCCTCCCTCCTCCCCCCTTTCACTCACCACCTCATTACTCCATCCACTCCCTCTTACCCTTCCCACTCACTTCCTCATCACCTCTCACGCCAGAACTCCCTTCTCCTCCCACAACACACGTCTCTCGAGTGACATCTGAGACAAGACTGAGAAAAAAAATGGTAAAAGTATATTAACTCGGCTAAAGGCTCACATTATATATACACATAGACAGACAAATACAAACAAAGCTAAACAGGCAGGCAGATAGCTAGAGTAATAGTTATACATATTAACAAGTATACGAATATACAGACAGGCACCGTAAGTATATAAATAAAAGACTAAGCAATAGAATTAAGGTTAAGTTGAGGTTGTTAATCGGAGGAAGTACTGAGACATTTTCGTCGCACCTACAACCCTGCCACACTGCCCACCCACCAACACCTCTGACCCCTCCACCCTCAAAGGATGCCCTGCTTCCCTCCAATGAATGAAATCGTTAACCAAAATAAAATAAGTTTTCCAGTCGTGCATTAGGGGCAGTCTCAGGCCTACCCACCCTACGATACTCCATTATGGTACAATCCTGGCCACTTCTACTTTACCTCTTTCCACACAGACTGCATTTCCCTGCCACTTACCAACTACTGTACACACCCAGTCCATTGCAACTTTAATAGAGCTAGTTGGCTCATTTTATTTGCAGGCATTTTCAAGTACTGTAGCTACCCGGTACACGGCAGGGTAACTGATCTGCTACCGCTGTGAAGATCTTCCTTCCAGTCGCATGGTACTGCTTAGGTGACTGATGTGGAAATAGCGTGCGTCTGGCAGGGAGCTGCTGGATCAATTACCCTGTCCTATACTTGCAAGTGTCCGCTAAATAACCGAGCCAAATGCACCTACCAACAAACCAACCGACGAACCAACCAGCCATGAACAACCTGTAGGGCGTCTATCGCTCCTTATGAGGTCCACTACAGGAACATTCTCCTCTGAGTGAGAGGGACAGCCTTATTTACCGGTAACCCTTTCCCATGTTAACCAAGTACTTGGCAGAAAGACGTGTGTGTAGTGAGAGTAGTGCACGTGAAAGCTTAGGTGTTGTAAATGGCTAACAATTACAAATGCTACACCTCTACCACACAATCTACATGACACATCGTCCCTTCACCTACCTACACCCAACCACCTTTCCTCTGCCCACATACCTACTTACCTACTCTCTCCTCAAACCCTCCCTCGCCGTTCAAGTCACTTCTAAAGCATTTCTTCATTGGATATTTTCAGTTATCTTCTTTAGCCATTATTTTTTTTTCCTTTACTGCGCTACACTCTTCCTCATGTCTTCAGTCACCACGTACACGCAAATGTGCAGGCAAACATACACCTAAAGGTATTCATACATTAACAGCATATATTTGCACAGACTGGATAAGAAATTTACATACACACAGCAACACACATGCAAACACAAATGCACAGAGTGACAATAACACACACACACACACACACACACACACACACACACACACACACACACACACACACACACAAACTTAACAACGCATAATCACCCTCTCTCCACTTTTTCCTCACACTCCATTCTCCTTCCCCTTCTTTCTTCCGTCCCCCTCGCTTCTCCCCTCTCCCTCCTCCCCCTCCCCTGTATTATTAATTCCCCTTCTTTATTCCCCCTGCCCTTCCTCCCCTCCGCCTTTCCTATTCTCCCTTCCTCTCTGTTCTTCGCTTAGCCTTCCATTTCTCAACCCTTTTCTCCTCTGTCATCTTTGGTATATCTTTTCCCCTCCCCTGTGGATTCATATATTGACTCCCCTCTATGATCCTCTTTCTCTTGCACTTCCTTCCTCTCAACCTTTTGTCAATTCCTCTCTCCCTTCCTCTCATTTTTTTCACTTCCTATACGTTCTTCTCTTTCCTTCCTGTTCACTACCACCTACAGTTGCTATAATCTCTCTCTCTCTCTCTCTCTCTCACACACACACACACACACACACGTTATCCTTTTCTTTCCCACTTCCTTTACCTCTTCTTCCTTGCATTTTCATTGCCGTACCATTCCTACCTTAGTTTTTTTTTCCACTCCTGCTCTCTTCCGCTAACGTTCCTTTCCCCTTCCTGATTTTTCCTTTCCTTCTTTCTTCCAGTATTCCTTTTCTACAGCCTTCTTTCGGACACTCTTCCTTTCGCTTCCTCTCACTTCCTCTTGCCCCTTCCTTTCAATTCATCCATTTCTTTCCACCTTAGTCTTTCCTATCGCTCTTCCTTTCCTTTTCCTTTACATTTCCTTCGCCTTTCTACCTCTTCTTTTGTCCACTCCTGCTCTCTTTCTCCCATTTTTCTCACCCCCCTCCCCCTTCCGTATGTTCCTTTCTACACATTTCCTTCCACCATTCCTTTACCATTTCAGCGCTCTACCTCGCAAGCCTCTGATCTCTTCTTATACTCTTCTTCTTTCGTTCATTTCTATTACCGTATATCTCTTTCCTTCACATTTCCGTCTCACATTCCACCTCTGTACTTCCTCTTTATTTAGCTGGTCTTCCCTTTTTCCTTAAACGTCCCCTATCTCATTCCACAATTATTTTTCTTTCTTTTATTTCTATCCTTTTCAACAACCTTCCTTCGTCTATTCCTTCCTCTCCATTCCCTCTAGCCTTCTTCCTTATCCACCACTTCCTCATACGGTACCTCTTTTGGTCTCTTCTGCCCTACTCTTCTGCCGTTCTTCTTTTATCCATTCGTGCCCTCTTTCTCATACGCTCCTTATGTCTTCCTGCCTTCTTCGTTCGTTTCTAACTTTCCTTCAATGTTCTATTCTCGTCTTCTTCATTTCTTTCCCATTCCTTCCGTCCCTCTTCCCCCAACCTTTCCACTCTCATCACGCCTACATTCTCTTACCGATTTCTTTCACCCAATCTCTTTCCTTCCTTTTTCTTTAGTTCCCATCACGTTCTTCACATTTAAATATCAACCAACTTACTCCTTTGCCTCCTTCCTGCCTTCCTCCTTACTACCTTCCACGTCCTTCACACCTGTCTATCTACTTCCTTCTTGCACTGGACTCCCCCCCCCCCACGTGGCTCACTCTTGTCTACGTCCATCCCCACCTGGCTTCTTCAGTAATTGTGCTATCATTGACCAGTGGTGCTTGGGGTGTCTCTTTGTTTCACTCCCACCTCCCCTTACATACGCCACCTTCATCACCTCTTTTATTCTTCCAGTCTTCTCTTCTTGATTCACGCTTGCACTCTCTTTCTTCTGCCTTCATTATAATTTATTTTCTTACAACCTTTCCCTCTTCACTTTCAACACATATTCTTCTTCAATCTTAATTATTTTATTCATTCACTTTCTTCTGTTTTCACAAACCCAGTGGTCGTTTCATCCCTCTTCTTCACTATTATTCATTCACGTATTCACACTCCTATTTTCTGTCCTTTACCTTTACCATCATCTTTTGTTTTCTTTTTTTCCCATTCATTCATGCAATAACACTATCTTATTTCTTCTTCCTTCATCACTATCTCTGTTGTTTCCTCTATTCACTCTTCCCCTTCTTCTATTCGTTTCTCCATTCACGACGGTCTTTTCATTCTTCTACCTTTGTCACAACCTTGATTCGTGACTTCATTCCTCTGTTCTTAACCATTCATCACTTTTCGTTCTCCATTATTCATTTCTGCCTTCAAGCCTTTATTTCTGTATTACAAGTACTGTACTCAGTCATTAATTTCTTTCGTCTACCGGCATTCCCGGCTTGACTCACTGCTACCTCCTCAGCCTGCTTTCACTCCGGCATTCACTCAGCCCTTCACTACCACGGCAGTTTTCTATATTCTTCTTGCTACAGTCAGCGAGCTCATTCAGCACAAGAACCACCACTGGGCAGTAAGGGTCTATGTGCCGTGACCATTAGGCTATACCATGACGTCTTACCATTAACTACATGATTATGGCAACTTAGGCTACACCTCTAGTGGTGCAGAGGTGAATCCTGGCTATATACATCTATCCCATCCAGTTCGGTAAGTCTCCTTACGCCAACAATATCGTCTGCCATTATGTCATCGCACTGACGGATTTTGCACGTTCACTACAAGGTATCACGGAATATGAACAAAACTGACTGTCACTGTCACAAAAAAGTGAGTCATCGTCCCATGCAATGACATTCTGATTATCATTATCATTAATAGTACCAAGAAGGTGTGCTTTGTGAGGGCGTGACGAGCGAGCAAGCGCCATGTTATCACAATTTCCCTCTGATACATCAATCGCAGGATGAAAGAAACAGGGTGTTTCTCCCTGGATGATTTTCGGCTATTGACTAAATTTAGATTCGCTCACTGAGTACTGTGGCGCACATATTATGAAGCGAAGAAAACTGAAGTTCTTAATATAGTTTAGCGTTTGTTTAAGCAACATTGGTTCCAACGGTACGCGGGTGCTGGAGTAAAGCGAGGCACCGTAGCATTCACCATACATATATGCTAACTTCTACAATCTCCGCTGCCAACCCGCCGTGTCGACGAAACTGAAACGACAAAGACTTGGTTATTGATAAGATGATTAAAGTCAGAATTGAGGTGTTTTCCCTTGGTCATTTCACCATCAAAACACAGCAAAAACCTTGATGTAAAATTATTGGCAGAATGTCAGATATTCAATTACCAGAGGTGATGCCAAAAAACAGTGTTACGACCGAAAATCTTTTTTAATCTGATTTCGTAATTGAGGCGTTCACCGATAAAAGCCGAACACTCCCTTGGGAAACTCAAGATTCCAAGGGGTTCTAATGCCATTATGGATGAGTTTTTAGTTGATACCGGTAACAAAATTTACTAAATGAATGTATCACATGCAGAAAGATCTTCACCTGCACTTCACACAGGAGTAAATTTGTCAGCTTCTGATTAGCGTGATGGTCGGGTTGAGTTGGGTCGTATCGGGTCAGATCAGGTCGGGTCGGACCCGACAGGACCGGGCCGCTCATTTCCAAACTTAACTGACGGTAAACATCGCTCGCTCGCTCGTTATTATTATTATTATTATTATCATTATTATTATTATTATTATTATTACTGCTACTGCTACTGTTATCATTTATTAATCATTCTGCCTTCTTTCCTCCTTCCCTCCCTTCTTCTCTGCCTATACATTCCCTCTACTCCTGTTCTCTCTTTCCATCTCTCCACATATTCAATTTCCATTATAGCCTAATCAGTCTGCGACCCTTCTTTCCAGCAACACTATCAATGCTTCAAGAATGGTATTATAAAATCATCATCCACAACCGAACCGTAGCAAACGGTAGTTGAAACAACAAAAGCAAGGTTACCGTACCAATAACAAAACAACATCATACCAGTAGCAGCAACAAAAAAAACTAAAACAGCAACAGTAAAAACAGAAAACATCAGCTATAACAGTACTGTATCAACAGCAGCAATAACAGTAACAACAGTGGTAGTATTAAAACACCAAAAAGAAGAGTACCGTATTAGCAGCAGCAACAGTAACAATCAACACAACAATGGCAGCAACAGAAAAACATTAATAACAGCATCGCACCACCACCAACAACAATAACAGCAGCATTAACAGTAAGCCATCAAAAGCGACAATAGCAACAAATCATCAGTGTAGGAAATTTTTGGAAAATCAAAGTAAAACTAATTCCCCATGTCATATACTTCATTCAATAAGCATCATCCTGCTTCCCCACACGTTTTGAAGTAATACAAAATACATGAAGGACTCAATAGGAAACGGAAATAAACGAGCCAACTTTGGAAACTCCCTGCAGCTACTGGGAAGGATAGCTAGGCCTACAAGTAGTTGGGAAAGTAAGGGTAGTAAATGTGGCAATGGTACTCATTATACGGGTCTTTATTCTCTCATGTTCGTCTTCTCGTGATGTTTGGGTGGGAGGGGGGGAGGGTTTCTAGCACCATTTCCTAACGGATTTATTTTGCATATTACACCATAATATCTTTTATGCTGCGTCTTCTAAACATCATGTAGTTTGCATTAACTCACCACAATATTAATGGGGCATTTGCCGCATTAACAGCCAATCAAGTAATCCTAAAAAAATGAAAAAATAAAAAAAATAAAATAAAATAATCCTTGCCCACAGTCTACAGAGTACCGTATACATTTTTCTTGTACCAACCATCTTAATCCCTGTGGTCCAAGGATGATCTGTTCGCTTAGTCCAGTTACCAATTAACTCTTCAGCTAATGGGGTTATGAGAAATTGTGAAGAAATAATTACCCCTTCACTACGATGGCGGATATCTCATTTGAAGAATTTAGTTAGTAGGGGTCTGCCTTTAAATGACTTTATCAGTGAGTTCCTGAGATTCTTTAAAATCACAATAAAATACCGGTATGTCTTTCCAATCCCTTAGAGTTTCTAGCCACTCCACAGACGACTGACCCCTACCATTACTACTCTTGCTTTTAACCTCATCTTATTCCTTGCCTAGTCTTGCCTTGCTCCTGCATAATTTCTATTTTCTTTCTCAACTTATACTCTCACCTTACTCTTCTACCTACCTACTATAAACTGAACTTTTGTACTATAAAACTGCAACTCTCTCTCTCTCTCTCTCTCTCTCTCTCTCTCTCTTATAAGGTCACACTACCATCTTAGATCCTTGTGTATGTATATATGCAAAATCTATACATAGAACTAAAAGGGGGAGAGGAGGGAGAGGAGGGAGAGGGAGAATGTCAGGGGAGAGGGGATCAGGAAGAGAGCAGGGTGAGACGAATGAAAAGGGGAAAAATGGGAAACACGGTAGGGGAGAGAGGAAGCGAGGGAAGATGGGGAAAGAAAAGAATGATATATATATATATATATATATATATATATATATATATATATATATAAACATTCTTTTCTTTCCCCATATATATATATATATATAAATATATATATATATATATATATATATATATATATATATATATATATAGATAGATAGATAGATAGATAGATAGATAGATGTGTGTGTGTTTGTTTTACATACAGTATATTATGTAAATAAATATATATAAATACATACCCTATGTATGTACAGTACCTAATGTATATGTGTTTTTAACATACCGTATATTAGAGAGAGAGAGAGAGAGAGAGAGAGAGAGAGAGAGAGAGAGAGAGAGAGAGAGAGCAACCCAAAAGACATGGAAAAAAGAGATGAAGAGAGTGCGAGGGTGAAAGAAAGAGCCAGACAGCATTACCAGTGCTAGACGAACACTAGGCCTACGCTGGGAGGGAGGGAGATGTGACAGAGAGGGTAACATAGACGGAGAAAGGGGGTAGAGAAAATGGTGATGGGAGAGGGTGAAGCAGGGAGGGAAGATGGAAATAAAATGAGTGGGAAGATACATTAGATGGAAGAAAGGGAGGGAGGGAAAATGGTAAAAGGAAGAGAAAAATGGAGGAGGGAACTAGGGACAGATGACAGAGGAACATGAGGGAAAAGGATTAATAAAGAAAAAAGCTGCGGAGACAGGGAGGGAGGGTGAAGGAAGGAAAGACAGGAAAGGCTGGAAGGAATGAAGCTGGGGAAGGGTGGGAAAGGAAAGAGGGACTGAAGGTACGGTTACGTAAATATGTTTGTGAGGTGTGTGTGAGAGAGAGAGAGAGAGAGAGAGAGAGAGAGAGAGAGAGAGAGAGAGAGATAAGGGATAAGATAAAGGGAGAGAAAGAGAGGGAGGAAATGGCAGAGGGGGTGATGGAGGTTCCCGTCAGAGCCACATCTATCTCTTCCTCCTCCCTCTCTTCCTCCAGCTTTTTCTCCTCCATTCTCTCTTTCTCTTCTCTCCATCTTCTCACTCCTCAATGGCTCTCAGTTCATCTTGTCTCCCTCTTCCTTATTTTTTTTTCATTTTTTCAGTGCTTTACATTAACTCTCTCTCTCTCTCTCTGTCTGTCTCTCTCTCTCTCTCTCCATTCATCCTGCCTCCAATTCCTCCCCTTTCTTCGTGATGTATTCTGTTTTCATTTCACTTCCCTTCCTCCTCCTCCTTCCTCCTTTCGTTTTTATCCTCCCTCTCTACTCTCCCTCTCCCTCCTCTCTCCTTCCAATAGCCATTTATCTTGCCTCCTACCTCTTCCTCTTTCATTCGCTGTGTTCCTTCCTCTTACTTCCTCTCTTCCCTCACAACTTCCCTTCTGAATTTTTCCTTTTCTCACCTCAGTAGTCTTCTATATATTTTCTTCTCTCACAAAATCATTTTATGTCCTCTTGTCACGTCTTCCAATTCTTATTCATCTTCTCTCCTTCCTCCCTATTCTCTCTCTCTCTCTTTCCTACACTCATCTCTCTTCTCTCAACACTGCTTCACTGATCTTCCCTTCTTTGTCCTATTTGCAAGTTATTTTGTCCTTTCCTATCTCATTTATCACTTCTGCTTCCTTCAATTCTTACTCTTTCTAATATTCCTCCTCCTTCTCGTCATCCTCTTCTTACCTCATCGTTTTTTAATCCCTCCTCCTTCCTTTTCCATCGTCTACCCTTCGCTTACGCCTCGCTTCTTCATTTCTATTTTCCTCCTTCCTTTATCTTATCTTTCCCTCCTTCTGCATCTCCTACTAGTCTAATGCTCCTCTCTCCCAACCTTCCATACACGTTATCTGCCTCTCCCCTCTCCCTAGCTTCTCATTACTTTACTCTCCTCCCCTTCTCTTCTCCCTTCCTTCTTTTTTATTTTCTCTCTCCTCTCTCTTTAGTCTCTTACTAACTTCCTCTCCTCCTCCTCTCTCCTCTACTCTCCTTCTTGCCTCTTCTTCCCATCTTTCCTCTCTTTCCCTCCTCTCATCACTACTACTCTTCCATCACTCCTCAAAACACTACCCCACTACCCCTCCTTCCTTCCTTCACTCCATCAATCTAAGACTTTCACATCGTTGCTCCCGCCTCCTCCTCCTTCGCCTCTTTCCTTTGTCACAGTTCTTCTCTCCTGTTTTTTCCCCCTCATATTACACCATACTTCTCCCTCTCCCCGTATTTCCAAACACATTTTCTCTTCCTTTCCTTTTATCTTTCAACCCCTTCTCTTCCATTCTATTCCGTCCTCTTCTCTAGCTCCCTTTATCGACCTTTCTCTGGATCTTTCTTTCTCTATCTCCCTTTCTCCTTTCCTTTCCAGACATCAATACTTTTAATCACAATCCAAAAAAGCTACGATCCACACCAAAACGTCACCCCCCCCCCACACACACACTTAAAAACCTCACTCACAACACACCCTCACAAAATACTTTCACAACTCTCCAAAACACAACCACGCAACTCAAAACTCGCCATCCCTACACTTAAAAAATAATAATAATAATAATACGTACAATAACTGCATTCACACAATTTAACACGACACTGTATCTCAACACACCCTTACACACTACCCAAAACACCTTTAACAATTCTCAAACACCACAACACATTCGTAACATCTAAAAGCCATAACTTCCTCTCCACACGTCATAAAACTTCAACACAAAACACAACACAATTCTATC
>NC_136967.1:30526338-30538838 GCF_032717465.1 Coenobita brevimanus
CGATTTTATTTAGCTTACGAAACTTTCAATCTCCTTTATTTACGTCGTCAGTAGGAAGTCACGATATAAAACCTGACCAAACTAGGCCATGGCGACATCGTACTAAGTTAACCCCTTTACCACAACAATGCCCCGGCCCCTAAATTCATGCTGCTGCCAAAATGTTATAATTGGGATCTGAGGAGGTCTCTTGCAGCGAATGATTAGAAGCCACCTCCACTGACCCCAGTCATACAAAGCCTTTCTTTTTTTATTCTTGCTACTCCCAGATGATGGTGTCCAATTTAAGAGAGAACACTCGCAGTAAAAGTGCTAAGTAGATCCCAGGCAGACACATCATGTGATGTATGAAAAGTATTTGTAAATTTGTGAAATTACACAACAACATAATATGATAATAAAACTGACTACCAGTATCAAAGCATCTGTTTGTCTTAATCCCTCTTACACAGGCAACGGGAAAGGCAACACAACACCTGCCAACCAGAATAAATGCCATCAAACGATACACCTTACACCACCTAAAATATCCTCCTATTTACACAACACACCCATTCAAAACATTTACTTATCGCCTTCAGACTCCTTCATCTATTTATAAAACGTCTCCCATCGTCTCATAAATCAGTAAAATTTTCACAAAAGGGAGATATTTATTCTGGTAATAAACTGCAGCAATGCCAAATACCTCTTACCATCTCAGAAATTCCTTATACGGTATATTTACAAAAGAGACCAGTTCAAAATTCCCTCATTTATTAAAGAAAGTCTGCAACTGTTTATGAATCACCTCCCACAATCTAAAAAAAAAAAAAAAAAATCTATTATGAAATGCGAACAGTATATATAATAAATCCCTCAACATCTCCGATCACCTCCACCCTCCCGCCATGTATCTAGAAAATAGAGCACTACAAACAGTTACCGGTACCAACACTTTCTAGATCTCCCGAGACACCTACTAACCCGTCACCGTTATTACACCCGACAGCAAAGTACACCATTCATATTTAAAACTACACCATTCACACGTGACAGGAATATGCACCATTCACACCCAAAACGAAGGTAGGTTTAAATTATTCACACACTGTACACCAAACAATACAGTCACTAAGGCAATAGTCACACACAAGACACCAAAATACACCATACACACCTGCAACAAAGGGGCCCACAAGCACCTGGCCATTAGTGAAACCTCCTCCCACACACCTGAGAGCAGAATGCATCATCCACAACTGACAGAGAAGTTCACACACGTGACATGACAACTTCAAACACCTGACACAAGTACACCATTCAGGGCTGCAACAAAAGGCAGCACATGCACCTGGCATTTAGTGAAACCTCCGCCACACCTAACACACGCGTTAAACACCTTCCAGCCCCAGTTAACACCTGGACGTGTGTGTGTTGTTAAGGGGGCGTTTGTGGTGAGACCGTGGTGTGTGGAGGTGGTGGTTGATGTGGGGGGGGGGGGATATGGCAAGAGGTATGGGGAAAGAGAAGATGAAATGGTGGGGGAGAAGACAGAGAGAGAGAGAGAGAGAGAGAGAGAGAGAGAGAGGAGAAGGAAGGGATGAGGGATGGGGGGAAACAGAGTGAAGGAGAAAGGGGGGAAAAGGGAAGAAGGGTGGAAACGTAAGGAGAAAGGGGAAAAGGGGTGAACAAGGGGCGCAATAGCGTATGAGAGAGGAAGGTTGAATGATACAAAAAAAGGGGACCTGAAAAAAAGTAGAACTGGGGGAGATGGGAGATGAAGTGGGACGGGATGGAAAGGATGGGGAAAAAGGAGTAAGTAGGAGTAAGAAGTGAGGAGGGTATATCAGTGACAGTGGAATGAATGAGTGACGAGGGTAAAACTGCAACAGGGGTGGAAGGAGTGGTGTGCAGTTTCCCTCCGGTCAGTCTCCTCCCAACTCACTCCCCTCCCTCTCCGACAGTGCCTTTACTTGTACAGCCTCGTATTTACCAGGCGTAAATATTATTAACCTAATAACACTGGCATTGGTACCAAAACCAATTAAGAGCACGTAGCTATTATATTTCCTTTACAACATTTATAATTCTGAATCTGTTTTCTTTTAACCAATAAAAAGACAAGAATTACAGCACGACTGTTCAAAATATCAGCACACAGGCTACCATAAATACAAGGAAAAGGTATGGTGGTGGTATCAACTACCCGTCTTGCGAGGCTACAAAGCTCTTACACCGGAAGTGGTGAGGATAAGGAGGTCACATATATAATATTACATCCAAATATTACGGTACAGCCAATAGGTAGACAGCCAACTATTACTCACAACTATAAAACAAATCCATATCGAGCTGCACACAGCCTACTCATCAGACCAACAGGCTCCGTCCAAAGGTTCAAAATAATGTCACTACACACATCAAACATCATGCTTCGCAGCTTCGGCTTATCAACCAACTTTACGTTTTAGTTCATTTACTCGTCCTTATTTACAGCGTACATACGATTTTTATCAACACCGACGCGGTGATCTTGTTGTACACTAAAACCGTATGATTCCAGAGTCAAATTTGGCCAGAGTCACAGTGTGTGTGTGTGGGGGGGGGTCCCTCCTGATTTGTTATAATGCAGACATAAGACTGGGTATGTACCGGTATTTGGGTCCCTCATGTACCGGTGTTCTCAACATGTGCTAAAAAACTTATAAAAAGGTAATAGCAGGCACCGGCTATCCCCTCAACTTCCCAAAATCTGGAAGTAGCAGGACTGTTCCTGGACACTGCTACAATGCCGAGCTGGCGGAAACGGTAATTAGGTGCAAAAATAAATATACAAAAAAGTACCCATCCGGGTTATGGCTGTAATGTGAAAGAAGTTGTGCCAGCATGCTATTAGGGTACATGGTCTTTCATTCTGAATACCGTACTAATATTTCCCACGGTTCTTTTACTGATATACAATTCATTTATTAATACTTCCTGCACTTTCAATACAAACAAAAACAGGTGCTTATAATTGGCTGTCAATACTACAGACGGTAAATCGGTAGGTACAGGCAGGACCAAAAGTACGCCGACACTTCCCTGCCGCTGGTGGCAATGGAAGGTGTTACATGAACTACTCTCCTGGGACAGTAATATGAAACACAACAAGAGAATGAAACGGATGGATACTCTCCGTCGTTTGATGAAGAATGATAAATATGAGAAGTAAGACGTAATGCTCACCTAGGATTACAGGGATGTTTCAACTCACGGCCGTGGATAAATCAACGATAATATAAATGTCAAGCCGCCCGTAAGAGTCAGTAGGCACAGGCAGAGATAAGAGTTTACCTAATATTTCACCTCTGTTACTTCTTACTTACCTCTGCTGCCTAATATACATACGATGCGTCAAGAATAAAGTGACGGTAATGCCTTAAATGTGAAGCCGACGCACTGAAACAGCAGATGAACTTATGTCCCTGACTGTGCGAGTACACACCTGTGGCGGGGTGGGCGTGAGGGAGAGCAGCAACACCTGTCGGGGCACCGACTGTAATTAGGGTTTCAGCCAGGTGTACCTATATGTGAGAACTTATTTACGACTCCGATCTATCTGGGTTATCTCTAGATAGATAGATAGATAGACAGACAGATAAACAGATAGATACCGGTATATATATTCTTGAAGTCGACGAGTACAATTACTGGGGGCGAATATTAAAACTAACGAAGGACCATGACAGTGAAGTAAAAGGATGCATTTCAACTGGAAGGAAAATTTTCGGTAAACATACAGACATCATGAAAAGTAGCTTGCCTGTATGTATGAAACGAAAAGTATATAACGTATGTATAATCCCAGCTATGACGTAAGGCTGAGACCTGGAAAAGGAAATAAACTGATCCCTCCTCAAAGAGCAATGGAATAGCCAATGTTGTGGATATCTTTAAGAGACAGTTAACGACCAACTAGGGTGAGATAGCAGACAAAAGTCATAGACATTACAGAAGTTATAAAAGAAATGAAAAGGAGGTGGGCAGGTAATGTAACACGAATAAGGGATAACTGATGGGGCAAAAGACTGACTTACCGGACTAAAAGAGATTGTAAGCGTAACAGAAAAAAGCCAGACAGGAGTTGGAGAGATGAGATAGTAAAGTTTGCAGGCAAAACGTGGCAGAGACTGGCTCAGTTAAGAATTTCGTGGAAAAGGTTTGAGGAGGCCTTTGTTAAGCAGTGGCCTTGTAATGGCTGATGATGATGATGATGATGATGATGATGATGATATATGCAGTATATATATATATATATATACACACACACACAGTATGTATTCCATCCTAGCTCATCCGCCAATACATAAAAATTATAATAATAATAAAACACACCAAGATCTTCTTCATTTTCTGTACCCGAAAACTCGATATTGTTCACTTTGTAATTCACATGGACGTTGTTATTTCCAATACGAAGTACTTTGCACTTTTCTTTGTTGAATTTCGTTTGTCATTTTTCTGACCAGCTTGCCAAATAATTAAGGTCATTTTGTATCTGCTGCCACTGTAACTCTGAAGTTACTTTATTGGTTATTTTAGTATCGCCTGCAAATTGGAATATTTTACAATTCAGATCGTAATCTATGTCGTTTATGTAAATAGTAAAATTTATCGGTCCAAGTACTGAGCCCTGGGGAAGCCACTGATCACATTATGATATTTGGATTCCTTTCCATTTATCACAACTCGCTGTTTTCGGTCTGAATGCCAGTCTTGTAACCATTTCTGTGTATTCCCTTTTATTCCATGGGCTTCTATCTTGCTTGAGGAGGAGGAGGAGGAGGAGGATTAAATAGGAAAGCAAACAGCAACAGACCTTATGGTCCTTTCGAGGCTGCTTGTTACGGAGAAAACTATGACTACAAGATCTAACTCTACATGCTGAAGGATAAGGATAGTAAAGCAAGAAGGCTCCCCCCACCACCAAACCCTCCAGGAAAAAGTGAGAAAAACCACCATGCAGCATGGAAAAACTGACATGGAAATTTCATAGGAAATACTGGAAAGGAAAAGTCACATTCTATAATACTTTATCTATAAGCTACCCGATTGAGTAACTTGAAAGAGAAAACTAATAGTTACAGCATGACATTATAAACCGGTACACTGAGTTAATGGGAAGTCTGTGGACATAACGTGGAAACTACACACTGCAAAGTGTGGATGTGTAGTTTCCACGTTATGTCCACAGACTTCCCATTAACTCAATGTACCGGTTTATAATGTCATGCTGTAACTATTAGTTTATTTGATTACTTTCTCTTTCAAGTTACTCAATCGGGTAGCTTTTAGACAAAGTATTATAGAATGTGACTTTTCCTTTCCAGTATTTCCTATGAAATTTCCATGTCAGTTTTTCCATCCTGCATGGTGGTTTTTCTCACTTTTTCCTGGAGGGTTTGGTGTTGGGGGGAGCCTTCTTGCTTTACTATCCTTATCCTTCAGCATGTAGAGTTAGATCTTGTAGTCATAGTTTTCTCTGTAACAAGCAGCCTCGAAAGAAGGAGGAGGAGGAGGAGGAGGAGGAGGAGGCCCATTCTGAAACATGCAGTAGAAATCAAAGTGATATTTGCCCTCTCTTGAGCTTTTTCTCTCCTTTGTTAGTTAGTTTTTGAGGGGGGCTGACCCCCCTAGAAAATAATGGTGGAAAGTCGTATATAGTGTAAGACATTACCAATGAACCAGACAGACTGACTTGAGAAATTTAAATGAAATCCATGTTTTCTTTCCTCTATTTCCGATCGCTTTTATTTTTGTGAGGGGGGATCAGTCCCCAGGAATCACTGTGGGTACACGCTCTCCCAATATCGCTTGACCAAATTCTTTCATTTGGTGAGGGGGCTGACCCACCCTTAAAAAATCATGGTTAGAAATCTGTATCTAATGGACAACCATCGGCAGAACTATACGAACTCCCTTGCAAAGTTTCTTTCAAATCCATCAAATAACCCGGGAGGAGTTAACACACACACACACACACACACACACACACAGGCCGAATCTCGCGCTACGGTATAAGGCGAGTTGCAGAATATTATACCATCATGTTTCGCTTGACTGATAATAGTATAATAAATATAACGATAATTTTATATTATCATTATTACTATAAACAATATGAGAAGGTAAGATTACTAAACAAGAGGTCCCGATAAAAACATGCCTTCACCTTGTGCCAGTGACGTAAATAATAACCTGCCACCAAAGACCATGTATCCGTCTCTCTCTCTCTCTCTCTCTCTCTCTCTCTCTCTCTCTCTCTCTCCACATACACACACTTACCTGAGAGAGAGAGAGAGAGAGAAAGTGACAAGGTGTGACTGAAAACACCTGGCCCTGTCCTTTGCTTACATGCTTGCTTGTACACACACACACACACACACACACACACACACACACACACACACACACACACACACACACCTAAGAAGCCAGTATTAGGTGTGTTGTGGCGTGACCAACAATATACAGTAATTCTCAGCCTACAGCTCTTACTTCACAGCCCTTACCAGCCCGTACCCAGACACTACCAACCCTTACTGACACTCACGGCTCTTCTAGGCTTTCAACAGCCCCAACTCTTTTTTTCTTTTAACATTTTTACCTGTAGCTCTCCTTAACTTGCAATTTCCCGACATTTTCCTTCCTCCCCATCTTTCATCATCTCCGTTTCTTACCTTCTTCCTAATTTCCTGTTTTTCCTTTTATAATTCCCTCCTTTTTTTTCCTCCTTCCTCCCCATTCCAAATACGCACTCCTCTCATAACAATACTACTTTATTTCCTGCTTTCCAGTCTTCCCTTCGTATTTCCTATCTCCACTTTCCATCCTGCCTATTCGTTCCTTCACCTTCTGTCTCATCCTCCCCCCTTATTCTAACACCATCACCTACCCACTCACTTCTTGATCCCCTTCTCTACACCTTCCTTCCCTTCATCTTTCCCTTCTCCACCCTTACTGCTTCATCCTCTTCCTTCACTTCGTCTTCTTCACCTTCCCTTCTGTTCCACTTCCCAAACTTTCGTTCTTTCTGTTTGTTTCCCTTCCACTTCCCTTTCCCAAACTTTCCTACCTTTCCTTCTCTCCCAGCCACCTTCTTCCCTTACTTCCCTCCCTTCCTCCCTCTTACTTTTCCTTTCCTTCCCTACCTTCCTCCCTCTTCTCTTTCTTTGCCTCCCACCTTCTTTCTCTTCCTTCTTGCTATCCTATCCTTATATTTACCCCACAGGACTGGACTCCACAGGGAATAGCCTTCTTTGTAACAAACAGCTACAAAAGGACCAATAGGTCTGTTTGTATTTGCTTTCCTTTGTACTTGTTTGCACTCTTTTCTTTCCTACCTTCCTTCCTTCCTTTCCTTCCATCCATCCATCTTTCCATCCGTCCATCCTTCTTTCCTTCCTTCCTTCCCTCCTTCTCTTTTCCTTTCTTTCCCTACCTCCCTCTCGCTCTTCCTCTTCACTACCTCCCTCCGCCTTCCCCTTCGTTAACTTCCCTACCTTCCCCCCTTTCCCCTTCCCCTTCTTAACTTGTCTACCTTTTCTTCCGTACCCTGCCTAACCTCATTATCTCCTCTCTCTCCCTCCTTTCCTCCCTTAACTAGTAATCAATGGCAGCTTTAGGCGTCTTCCTCATCGACTAACAGCACCCAATAACTCCACCACACAACACAACCTTAGCCACAACCATATAGCTAATCTGTACCTAAAACCACCACATATAAAATAGATGTCAGTCCATTACATACACAGCCACCAACCACGAAACTCCAAATGCTGCATAGGAATTAAGTGAGCCACATACCAAATACTAGTCACAAATTATCCCCATAGCTACCTCAGCCACCAAACAAAGTGTCCTCAGCATACCTCCACCACCACAACGATCAGGCAGAATGTGTACAGTGACTTTCTACGGAACAAAACTCACAGCCAACACTACATTCATTAAATTTACAGCAAAACCTGATGATCAACAAACATAAATAAAACATACCTGGTAATACATTAGCGAATAATAGGATACACCACCATAAATTCGACCTCACCAGCATTAAACTCTCCCTCTCTCTCTCTCTCTCTCTCTCTCTCTCTCTCTCACACCAGCATTAAACTTACTCTCTCTCTCTCTCTCTCTACCAAACTCATCACCCACCATAAATTCAACCACAACAGCATTAAACTCTCTCTCTCTCTCTCTCTCTCTCTCTCTCTCTCTCTCTCTCTCTCTCTCTCTCTCTTTCTCCCATATACAGCTTCCCCTCTTCCTTGTCTATAACTCACTCTCGTTCCTCTAGCCCCCTCTCTTTTCCCTATAATATTCTTACTCTCCACCATCGCCGCCTCCCCTCACAACCTCACTGTTTGTTTATACCTGGTCCGGCGTCTTCTGCCAAAACAGCTGATCCAATGTAAACACAGGCACGTGCCCAATATTCCCCTCAAGTCATACATTCACCGGGCTGTTGAAAATGAAGCTTTTATAAGACATTCAGGCTGGTTTCAGCACTTCATCACCATCATCATCATCACCAAATGTGATTTAGCTGCTTTTGCTACCACTATAATTTGTCATTCAGTTTAAGAAAAGTCCATCTGGTAGTGACGGAAGTAAAGCAACCTCCAGAACATGAACGAGGTCTTTCTAAATCTCCGTTATTTATCTCCAATACGATGATGGATTGTTAATGCATTCAAGCAATGGCCAGACGACTTCATCCTGTTAGGGTTGACATCTTGTTAAGAGACGTGTGTCTGGAAATGCTTCTTATCCATTCACATATCCACTCACCAATCCACCCACCCATTCATCCACCCTTCCACCCACCTCCCAACCCACCCATCTACCCATGTCACACACACTTCAGTCACCGCCACATCATCGCTTCACCACAGATAATCCTGTTTTTCGTTGCCGTTTATCAACACATCCTCTCTCCCTCCCTCCGACCCCACACCATCCACTTCAAATATCCGCATGCCAAGCCCCCGACCTTCACCCTTCATGTTCCCACCAACATGGCTATTTCCCCCCCCCCCCACACACACACAACGTCCATCCATCACACAACATTCAGACTCCCACCTTTTCAGTTTATCCTCGGACAGGAATGGGTTTGTCCACTATTCCACATAATAAATCATCGCCCTTCGCTTCCTATCCATTCTGTTCTCCATTTTTTCAGCGCACACATTCAGACGCCCAGTAATTCATAGCTCAGACATTGGAAAATCCATCTATTCAGCCACCTACTTCTTCCCCCTTCTAATCTATCCAAGCGGATATAAGCTAACAGGTTATCCAGCAAAATCGTCACATCCATTGGTAGAATGTGTGCATTCACTTCCCATCCAGCACACCGACCCAGCCTCCCAAGCATTCATTTCTACACGAACATAAGGAGAGGTTCAAACATTAAGTCATCCATCGCCGCCACTTTATATTCCTCCACATCCAATCCCAATGCTCAACATCCACTAACCCCTTCAGTCCTGTTATGTATCTGGGCTGCTCTTTCTAACGTCCGACTATTTTACTCAGCTTGGAAGGAGTCTCCTGTGGTGTACCTAACCCCTCCGCTTCGAAAATTCTCTTAACTAAATAAAATCATCTCCAGACAGCAAGATTATGCAGAGAAATGTCCTCACACGGAAAGGGTTAATAATCTTACCTGACCACTTCTATTCTATTGCATTCCACCTAACCCATCATCCACTCCACCTATCCACCTACACGCTCAGCCACTCAGGCCAAGACGCTCTCCAGCAATCCAACAACACCGTACATCCACAAGGAAAAATTCATTCACTTACCCAGCCCCTCCCATTCATCAAGTGTAGCACTCATCGCATTATTCACTCATTCATGCCCACCCTCATATACCGTACGTACTGTATTCTCTCTCTCTCTCCCCCTCCCTCCCTCCCTCCCTCCCTCTCTCTCTCACACACACACACACACACACACACACACACACACACACACACACACACACACAGTAATACCAAGAACTGAATCTATATATATCTATCTATCTAAATATATCTCTGTACATATGTTTAACACACACACAGACTATATATATATATATATATATATATATATATATATATATATATATATCTCTGTATATATATATATAACACACACACACACACACACATATATATATATATATATATATATATATATATATATATATATATATATATATATATATATATATATATATATATATATATATATATATATATATATATATATATATATATATATATATATATATATATATATATATATATATATATATATATATATATATATATATATATATATATATATACACACTCGTGTGTGTGTGTGTGTGTGTGCGTGTGTGACGCTCTGGTGACAGTAACGGGAAGAGGAAGCAGGGAAAAAATGAGAGGCTAGTAACGGTGAAAAGAAAGGTGACAGAGATGAGAGGAAAGGAGACGAGACGTGATTACATCAGATGAGAGGAGCGGCGGAGCGGTGATGAGAGGAAGGAAGGGAAGGAAGAGAGAAGACGAATATAGGGTGAGGGGAATAGATGAAATACGGGATAAAGGGAAGAAGGAGGGGAGAGAAGAAAAATGGGGAAGAGCGAAAGTACAGGAAGAAATGTAGTAGACTGGAAAGAGGAGAACAGAGGAGGGAGAAAATGCAGGTGAAGGTCGAGGATATGGATGAAGAGAAAAAGAGTGGAGGAAGTGTACGAAGGTCTGAGAAGGAAGAAAACAACAGCAGGAAGAATGGGAAGATAATGAAAGTTGAGGAAAACTTAGTAGGCTCGGAACTGCTGGAAGAGAGGAGAGGTATAAAATAGGGGCATACAAATACAGACGAAAATAATCAACGGACAGGAAGTTGAAGATAAGAATGGAACACTGGAAGAGAAATACGACTGAAAAAAAAAAGAAAAAAAAAAAAGAAGCCGAAGAAGAAGACGGATACGGAGAGGAGGATATAAAATAGGAAGAAAATTACGAGAGGGGATAAGAGAAAAAAATTTGGGGAGGAGGAGGGTTAGGGAGGAGGGTCGGAGGAGGACGACCTAAGATAAGAGGTAGCTGTGGTAATGGTGAAAATGAAGTGATGGTTGTGTGTGTGTGTGTGTGTGTGTGTGTGTGTGTGTGTGTGTGTGTGTGTGTGTGTGAGAGAGAGAGAGAGAGAGAGAGAGAGAGAGAGAGAGAGAGAGAGAGAGAGAGAGAGAGAGAGAATCATCCAAACAGCAGAGAGAGAAATATCACCCAAACAGCCACTAAGATATAAAGAAAAAACAAATAAAATCTACAGATTGTGTGGGGGCATTACGGCATTGTGGCCAGCACTGCCGGCCGCCTGTTCCTTCGTGTGTTGCTTCAGCGTCAAAGTTTTGATTCTTTTGGCTTAATGTTGTACATTTACATGGTTTGCCTGGGTCTGTGTTTGGTGTGTTTATAGACCGTGTTTTACTGTTCACAATGTTTTGATGTCCAGAGATATGAGAATGTTAAGAGCGTGCCTAAATACTGCACGGGTTCTCCTACTGGGGTTGGCATGGCATGTGGGTTTCCTCGGGGTACACTGAAAGATGGTGATATTGTAATCACACTAACTTGTGTTAATTCACGAGACAATA
The DNA here is from genome assembly GCF_032717465.1 of Coenobita brevimanus. Taxonomy (NCBI): domain Eukaryota; kingdom Metazoa; phylum Arthropoda; class Malacostraca; order Decapoda; family Coenobitidae; genus Coenobita; species Coenobita brevimanus. The sequence goes on from NC_136967.1 coordinate 30,538,007, forward strand.
CTAAGAACTGATAAACTAGTTTCCACAAAAAAAGAGCTTCATTCACAATGAAACTTATTATAAATTGGTTGTTTTGATGTCATAATTATAATGCGGTATAATAATGATAATGTTGCCATAATGTGTTAATACTTGCTTAATATAATGCTTAGCTACAATATCAGTAACTTTATAACAGGCAGTGTAGTACTACTGTCTTTCGAATTAGTTATTAATGTTTCTTTGCTGAGTAAAAACACTTTTAACAAATTTATACGATCCACAGCATACTAAATTTGCTGTTACTGATTACCGCAGCCACGTGCAAACAAAAGTAACTGCGGTGTAAACAACTTAACAATATCCACGGTAACACAACTCTATATGATATTAGTTAGTGTATGTGTAATTGCTTAACTGCTTAATAATGGCTTTACAAGCTCAATAACTTTACAATATCCAGTGTAGTGCCACTCCATTCTGCATGAATGTTAATACAATGCCACTCTATACTCAGTGCCTCAGCAATTGGGGTACGATACTCTGATAACTAAGGGGGCACCTGGTGCAGAGTATATTAAGTGTGCTTTTAAAGTTACCAGTGTAACTGATATTAATCCTTTGTGTCGCCTGTCAAGTATGTTAATCATAGTTCAGGTGTATACATACCGGCAGTGCTTCCAGTGTATACTCGTATTTTCGCCTCTGTTTCAGTATCTACTTCGTTTGATTCAGTATTTCGTTTGTAATAAATGTTTCGTCTGTTAATTTTCCCTAAAGTTAGAAGTTTACTGTAGACGTTTACAGTTTACCTTTCCCGCATCTTTTCCTTATTAGCCTTTAGTTTGGCACT